>NC_079166.1:94777368-94877368 GCF_947568905.1 Ostrea edulis | reverse complement strand
AAGGGGGGCATCAAAGTTTTACATAGAAATTTATAGGAAAAATCTTTTAAAATCTTCTTCTCAAGAACCACTGAGCCAGAAAAGCTGAGATTTATATGAAAGCTTCCTGATATAGTGCAGATTATAAATTGCTAAGATCATGGCCCCCGGGGGTCGGATGGGGCCACAATAGGGGGTCAAAGTTTTACATACAAATATATAAGAAAAATCTTTAAAAATCTTCTTCCCGGAACCACTAAGCCAGAAAAGCTGAGATTTATATGAAAGCTTTCTGATATAGTGCAGATTGAGGTTTGTTGAAATCATGCCCCCTGGGGTAGGATGGGGCCACAATAGGGGATCAAAGTTTTACATACAAATATATAGGGAAAATCTTTAAAAATCTTCTTCTCAAGAACCATTGGGCTAAAGCAATTCATATTTACATGAAAGCTTTCTGACATAGTGTAAATTCAAGTTTGCAAAAACCATGGCCTCCAGGGGTAGGTTTGGGGCCATAATAGGGACTACGGTTTTACATGCAAATAGATATGGAAAATCTTCTGATATGGACCAAGGTGACTCAGGTGAGCGATGTGGCCCATGGGCCTCTTGTTTTTTTTGCTTATCAGGTATGTGTGTGTGGGGGCGGGGATCAGACATTAAATTACATCCAGACTGAATACATATTTATATTGCGGATTAAAAATAAATCAATCTTCAGCTTTAGAATGGTAACCCTCGCACTCCCTTGTAATATAATGTGTTGTGACGTCGCGCACGCTATTGTGTCAAAGCTTACGTTAAATCTGTGATGCAAAGAAAATAAAAACCTGATATACCAGAGATTTGATAGTAGAGGCTAAATATAATATTTAAAAAAAATGAGAAATTAAACCTAAGTGCTGGCTAAACTGGATTATTATATACATGTATTTCGTCTGTGATCATCTATTAATAATTTGTCATGCAATGATTGTAAATTAATTTTAAATGGTTACAATCAAAAGGAATACTTAGAATTATGTGTTTTTGTACATATCCATGCGCAATTAACAACTAGCACGTTACCCATCGTTACATTGAGATATCGTTTTCAAATGTAGTTTCTTAATTCAGGAACATCTTCTGTAAGATCAAACTCAAGCATCGATAAAATACGGATTTCTTCATATCGTATTAATTGGCTTAAAGACCCAACACCCCCAAATTTTACCTGTGTCGTGATCAATGATAAGCCGTCAGTCAATCAAACTTTTAACAATAGAGCTTAGGTTGATTGACGTTTGCAGAGACCACAATCTAATTAAAATCAGACTTCTTAGATCCGCGCCGTATACTCTGCAATTGTGAGCGTATCCTAGGATCTGATTTTAATTAGATTGCAGAGACTGTGGTCTACTGCTACCTTATCACGGCTTTATATTTATAAAGAGAGAGAGAGAGAGAGAGAGAGAGAGAGAGAGAGAGAGAGAGAGAGAGAGAAGGGGGTAGACTTCGTGTCAGCTTCTGTTTGGGATACCACCATTACACAAACACTACAGCCACAGAAACCCTACAGACGGCCCATATTGAGGTGTATTTTGATCATTCTTCATTTGATTGTACATGTACACAGATCTACTTGGATTTATTCATTCTCTCGAAACATGGATATTATAAGGAATTCACCGGGTAATATATTTGGGAAATTATTTATATATGATATATAACAGTTTAATTAGAAGTTTTAAAAGCACAGGTTTAGAAATGGGCTAAACCTGTGCAATACATAAATATGACGAAGTTTGAAGGTTTACGGGAAATAGAAATGCGGTATGCATGTAAGAAGAAATTTAAAAAAAATTTTTTTTGCACAAATTAAGACACTAAGCATATTTTTTGATAACCTGAGAAGTTTCCTGTGTATATCATAAAAATATACACAACAGCTGATCTCTTGGCCATGCAGGTAAATAACATTGACCATGGATAAGCTCCGCCCACATTCAGTGATCCATGGAGAAACCGTACGGTGGTTTTTTGGGGTTTTTTTTGGTTTTTTTTTTTTGTTTTGTTTTTTTCTTGGTCTTTAATTAGATCCGTCAAAGCGTATCCACCACTTTACTCTCATTTTTTTTTTTTTGCTATCTCAGGGTAGTTGATCGAAAACGAAAGTATGTTTTTAATTAATTTTACGATATTTACTAATCAAGTAAGATTCTATTACAGCTCACATATGAAACACTATCAAATGTGCAAACAGTACCTCTGGAGCAAGTGTTTCGGAGTTTATTGCCAAGAATTGTAATTTACAAGTATATAGATGTGTCACCATATTTATTCCAATTTCATTATGATTTCAAACTTCTTCTCGAAATTTCCAATATTTAATAATAGATGCACCGATCTACGACTGGCGATAAATCGGTTCAGTTATTATATATTTGTATATAACACATTCAAATTACTTTCTTTTTAAAAACTTTTTCTTAAGTTTCACAAGTTTGATCGATCAAAATATTTCAAAATTGGCAACTAGCATCTCTTTCCTGACTCTCGGTCAAGTGTAAAATAAGCTGTGACACCGCGTAATCGATTGTTGTACTGATTTTAATAAGATTGAAACCTTTCATATCCCTTTCAAAAGTTCAAGTGGCATAATTTGCTGATATATCATATAATTTGACCAATAAAATAAGCCTTGAATCAAAACGTTCATTGAATATAGGCCTAAACATAATTCTAAAAAGTCATAAACAAAAAATAAATTAATAATTTATTCATACAACTTCAGGAATGAAAAGTATCAGTCTGATGGGTTTTCTGCATATATCATGCTTTTATTGCATACATCATGCTTTTATCGTCGTTTCCTGTGATGTTGATCGTACGGACACAGGTTCTAGTGCAAAAATTAAATTGAAACATGTCAACATCCATGGAAGCGGCACGACCTTTGATCGGCATTTCAGTGCACTTTGCCGTTGTAACTGAGACGTCTTACTCATAGGGGCGGGATTCCCATGCCATATGGATAGAGTAATGAAAAATTGTTGATAACAAGGATTTTTATCTACTTTGAAGCATTTTATTAAATGCCGCACATGCGCAGATAGAAGTTATTTCTGCCGCGGCAGTACTAACCCCTCGGAGGTTAGTACTGCCGCGGCAGAAATAACCTCTATCTGCGCATGCGTGAATTAATAGTGCAAGTCCAACATAGATTGAGAAATAAAAATAAAATAACACAGATACAAACAAATGCAACAGCAATAGATTACAAGATGCAAATAAATGAAAACTTGTGTGCATTACAACTTTTAACACAGGCATACAGAACTGTCACATTTCAAATAACTGTCAGATTTACTTCAATTTTAATAGGTATAGGCATGCACTGTGCAAATTTCAGCCAACCCAATATTAGTAAACAAAAGTTTGGTTAGTTAGGTAGGTAAGTTGTGACTAATGTAAATTTACCTACAGTTTAATGATAGTAGTAGTTAGTTGTGACTAATGACCTTTTCCTACAATCTCATAAATTCCAATAATTAAAATAATTCCATATTTCAATAATACTCTGTTTTAAGAACCATTGGGCCAAAAATGAAATTTATTTACATGACAGATTCCTTAGATAATGCAGATTCAAGTTTGTTAAAATCATCCCCGGGACAGAGTGGGGGCCACAATAGGAAATTAAAGTTTTACATGCAAATGCATACCGGTAGGGAATTTTTTTTAGATATGGGCCAAAGTGACTCAGACGAGCGATGTGGCTTATGGGCCTCTTTTTAGATTTGTTATAGGATAAAACTGGTAAAACAAGGTATATATATATATATATATATATATATATATATATATATATAGTGAGAAAGGAATAATAGTAGGGAATCGTATCGTATGGAAAACGTAAAGCGAATTATTTTCGTCTGAAAATTAGTAGGGTAGGACATTTAAAATTCCTACACGATACATTACAATTCTATGTGGTTATGAAAAAAATATTATGCTTTTGTTCTACCGGTGACGAAAGAAAATACTTTCAATTTTTCTTATGAGAAAATGATGTTTTTAATATACTTGTGATTTACCTAATAAAATCACAAACCCTTTTAATGCAAGTTTCCAAAACTCATGTTATCGTTTAAGAGGGATTGATACACCAGAGGACTATGACATGGATGAACGTGGGGGATATATACAACAAGATCTTGAAATTGAAAACTTTCTATTTTTTTATTTTGTTAACATTTTTAGTTTTAGTAAAGAGTACTCTTCAAAAAACATTAGAACTTCTACTGGAATCTAACCCGCAATCTATGTATCAGCAGTTGACACGCTAACCTATTGAGCTACTCATCTACTCAATTGAATCTAAAACAAATAGATACATGTTGCTGACATTTACACGTATATTTACATCAATGTTATAAAACGGGGTTAGCCTTGATCACAATGTAGTATACCTCCCTAATTCCGGGATCCACGGAGGTGAAACTTCCGGAAGCCAGCAGATTTTGTATATAACAAGTACAAATGAAATGACGAATCTAGCACGTAATATTTGATGGCCTATAGAAAGAATTTGCTCTTATAGGTATTTTGTTTTCACTGGAAAAAAAAGGCGGATCCCTTTTCTGCACTAACTGTTTTTTTTATTATTAAGTTCTACATCATCACCAGCTGGTTTCCACTGCAATTTTAATCCTGAGAATTTTATGAAGTGGTAACTGGTTCACTTCTCCTTTTCCTCAGATGCTAAATACGTTTTATTTCCTTCAATGATTAAAGAAGCTGTTTTGAAGGTTTATTTCCCTATTACACAATCGCAGGGGGGGGGGGGGTTAAATTGTACCCATGAATGCGTCAGTCACGTGGAACTGTGTTTATCATAATAATGTAAAGGCCGGCAGCTCATGTTCCGTCTTACTCATGTATTATATCCTTGTCCAGTTATCTGAAATCTATATAGCGATTTACACGTCAGTTATCTGAAATCTATATAGCGATTTACACGTGAGTTCTCGTGATACAACAGGTCATTCTAAGATCAATCAAATCAATCACCAAGGAGGAGGTAATACCGTGTTATACAGCTTTCTTAAAAACGTTTCTACCGGGGGCGGATCCAGAAATTACTGTTACGGGGGTGCCACTGTATGCGGCAGGGGGTATGGGGGCAACCTTGAGGCCCCTAGTGGGTCAAAGGCGAAACCCTGGTGGGGTCCAGGTGGCGAAGCTTCTGGATTTTACAGATTCTTTAGGGCCTGAAATATGTCTGAGGCTCATATTTAGTCATTTGTACAATATTTTATCACTTTTAATAAGGTGAAATTAATAAAATGAAGCAAATTTTAAGGGTTTTGGGGGGGGAAAACTATGTTCTCACATTCAAGTAATTCAAGAAATCAAAAGATTTTTGTTATTTAGTTCTCTGGGAGTCGAAAAAAATTGTTGCTTCTTTTATAGTTTAGGAAGTTTTTCTACACAAGATATCATGATTTACATAAAATTTAAAAAAAATTAGGGGGGGGGGGGGGGGCGCCGGCTGCACTCCCCTTAAATCCGTCAGTCTACCATTCTGAAAATGTTGTGGATATATTTTTACGAAATGCTTCATTCAAGTGAGTTTGTTATATAGGGTCCCACAAGCATATTTAGAACATTTCTTAGTAATGCTTATGAATAATCAGAATGTTATAAACAATTTTAAAATGCAATAAAACATTTTTTTTCCTTTTGAAAAATCGTTAGCGGAAATAAAACGTTAATTCAAAACAGAACAGAAACATTAATCAGAGACCCTAATTACTTGATTTAAAACCTATGTAGATGTATTTGATAGTATCTGCTAAACTTTAAAGTTCCCCATGTTAGTCTGATGAGGATACTAATTCAAACCTCTGATCCTTCAGTCTGGGGGAAGCTGTGTAGTATTTCTCTTCCGTCATTTCTTATTATTAAAATTACTATATATAACATGTGAATAACCTTGTATTACCGTATCATTATATATTTACAGACCAGTTCTCCTCCCTGTCTGATGACGAGGTGTGGGTGTTATTCTGTTTTCTGTGTTCTGACTCCGGTACCCCCGACTTTACTGATACAGACTGTCTGGACATTCTTAATGAGATACGAGAGTGGATGTACGATAATGAACGTGTAACAAGTGAGAAGGCACAGCGGACTCTGGACAGACTGAAATCACGTGGATTTATTTGGAATCAGGACGGAGTGGACATCACTGAGGACGCCAAGGATGAGACCGTGTACCGTGTTATAGAACGTCGTAGTGATCGTCTCCCTGTTTCACTGCTCTATCAGTATTATTTATCCAGTTATACTACAGTAGTGAGGTATCTGAGATCACGGGGATACACCAGGAAGTCTGGAGAGAAATGTGTCATTGGTGACTACCCGTACTGTGATTCCTTACTCATACGCCGTCTACAGATGAACATACTGACCCACGTCACCATGGAGGACACGAATATCTGTGATGAAGTGTCACAGTACTGTAAGTATGAAGTAAATGAACCGTGTACTGATCTACACCCAGCAGTCTATATACACCCATGTCAATTCTACTTTATTTTAGCGATGTTAACTGTAGATCTTTTAGTGATTGATTTCAGATCAATGAGCTATAAATAATTATGATGATCTGTAATGTTGTCTAACTCTCAGTATAAATAATTATGATGATCTGTAATATTGTCTAACTCACAGTATAAATAATTCTGATGATCTGTAATATTGTCTAACTCTCAGTATAAATAATTATGATGATCTGTAATATTGTCTAACTCTCAGTATAAATAATTATAATGATCTGTAATATTGTCTAACTCGCAGTATAAATAATTATGATGATCTGCAATATTGTCTAACTCGCAGTATAAACAAAGACATGTACATAAAGTCTGTACAACCACACACATTGACTGACACTGTGTATGTAGATATGACGTCACGTGATAGAAGACAGGACAGTGATTCCCGATACTTTTATTGTAATTGATCATTTCAAATCTGTTAAATATTTTATATGTGTCATTAATGGAAACTTTATATTAATCAGTGAACATCCCTCTAAGTAAAGTACGTATGAGTGATGATAAACGAAGAGCGTTTATAGAGGAATTACAGCAGACTGGGGAGTGTATGCAATACAGAGGTGGATCTCAGGACAGTGTACAACAGGTCAAGTGGCTCTGGAGATACAACATTAACGCAAGACCTGACATCGTGAGATCCTGTATAGGTCTCCACCCACACTGGGATATTTACATCATCAACAACACGGCTTACAGAAAACACAGTAAGTCAAAAGTAATATTAATGTAAAGAGATCTGTATAGGTCTCCTCCCACACTGGGATATTTACATCATCAACAACACGGCTTACAGAAAACACAGTAAGTCAAAAGTAATATTAATGTAAAGAGATCTGTATAGGTCTCCTCCCACACTGGGATATTTACATCATCAACAACACAGCTTACAGAAAACACAGTAAGTCAAAAGTAATATTAATGTAAAGAGATCTGTATAGGTCTCCTCCCACACTGGGATATTTACATCATCAACAACACAGCTTACAGAAAACACAGTAAGTCAAAAGTAATATTAATGTAAAGAGATCTGTATAGGTCTCCTCCCACACAGTGATATTTACATCATCAACAACACGGCTTACAGAAAACGCAGTAAGTCAAAAGTATCATTAATGTAAAGAGATCTGTATAGGTCTCCACCCACACTGTGATATTTACATCATCAACAACACGGCTTACAGAAAACACAGTAAGTCAAAAATAATACTAATGTAAAGAGATCTGTATAGGCCTCCACTCACTCAGTAAGCCAGAAGTAATGCTAGTTCTATAATTGTAATGGGGACCGTCATGAATGTTCTCTACCCCCCCCCCCCCCCCCTTACACACAGATTTAATAAACTGGTAGCGTCTTACATTTTAGTATCTGTAGTATAACCATCCATCGGGAGGGGTTATACTACTCACCCACACAGTGATATTTACATCATCAATAACACGGCTTACAGAAAACACAGTAAGTCAAAAATAATATTAATGTAAAGAGATCTGTATATGCCTCCACTCACAGAGTAAGCCGGAAGTAATTCTAGTTATATAATTGTAACGGGGACCGCCATGGATGTTTTCCAAAACACCCCCAACCCCCAACACACATTTAAAACAAGTGGTAGCATCTTACATTTTTGGTATACGTAGTATGCACATATGTTGTCAATATAATTCCATTTTTCCCTATTGATAGTATATTTTCAGGTTATTTAGATATTGCCCAATCAAAATTGAACTTGCCTGCTTCCGTGTGTGTGTGTGTGTGTGTGTGTGTGTGTGTGTTTGTAAGCCCTGTCAATTGAACCAGTGAATAAGAAGGCACACGTGTAAATCAACACGGGGTCGGTCAAAGGAACACGAAAATGGTGGTGTTCAGTTGGATTTTTATAAAAATCAGCATAAAATCATTAAATAGTTCATCTACCATCAAAATCCTGAAGTGTTTACTTAACAGGATTTATGAGATGTGTGCAACAGGTGTGTAAAGATTTAGCACTCGTCCATCTTTTTTCCTTGCGAGCATGGCTTACACACTTTCGAAGTGCGCATGCTCTGTTTTGAATGACGTAATTTGTGATGTCATCATAATGGAGTTTTCCAGGGAAAGAAGTTGGCCCATCTGAGGTAAGTAAACATGGTTGAAAGAAAATTTTTGCATATTAACAATGAGTTTTTTATTAGATAGACTGATTAAATGGTGTTTCATACCGATCGTGTTATGTACAAGCGACAGAGTACCCGAGTTACTGAAAATTCCGATGATGAAAGTGATATATCTAGTACGTGAACTGTTTGGGGTTTTTTCTAAAATTTAATCTTTGCAGTTAATGTACTCTGTATACTAAAAATTCATATTGATTTTGGATAGAATTTCACATTTAAAAACAAATAGATATGCGCCAAGTCCTTAGGAATCAACCCCACCCCCACCCCTCCACACGGGACTTTTTTTTGGATGATTGGACCGTATCCCCCTTTTCATATGTCTCCCTACTTTGAAGTTTTTTTCCCAACGCCATGACATAAATAGATAAATAAATAAAATGCAAAAATAAAAACGAAAGATATATATGTATTCGGATTGGCAAGTTCCACTTTGTCCGGGTTGAAATCCCCGAGGATGCAAATGTACATTACGCCGCACTGTTTGCAGTACGCACATGGTACAGGTGTACCACATAGGTATGTAGCTACTAAGACTATAAACCAAACAGAATATCATATGTAAAACTATTACTCTGAATGCATTTTACTTGTTTACAATGTAGCCTGTCGGGGTGTGGTGCATGTCACACGCGTTGTTTACACGTGCATTTTAGGTGGCAGTGGAGGAAATTCGAACCATGTATGGATTATTGTCTCCTGATAACTTTGGCAGTTAACTTTTGATTTCAATCTACTTTTTAAGAATAATATAACCCTCGCTAATCATTGCCAAGCTGCATTTCGATCTTGGCAGAATGATCTTCAGCTACAATTCAAAATTAAGGGGTGATGTTGTGTACTGAGTTTTTCTTGATTGTTTACATCTGTGACTGTTTATGTGATGTATCAACTGATCAAGCTGTACAGTGTCATGACATATAGTGGCATAGCTTCCATTTATGTACTTGCGCATCATTTTGTCAGAAGAAGAAAATTCTAAAATGATAATTAAAATTTTTAACATATATATGAATATACATGTATGTGTATGTTTGATTTTAGTATAATACCTGTAGAGAATATTTCAGTAGTATGAAGTGCTACACATTTAGACGCATGCATGTGGTGTTTAAAGGTCTCATCTGAAAGACCAGCAACTTTCTCTTTTGAATGCTAAATATGATGATGGAGCATTCACCTCACTATCTACATTTTCACCCTAAATAAAGTACAAGCATGGCTCGAAACCATGATTTCTTGATCCTGTTACCAGTCTTCACGAAAAACTTTGTAAAGCACAGGCCCTTCGGGCCTCCCAGTATAATAATTGTGCAAGCCCGAACAATATTTTGCAGGCCCAAAATGTTTATTTTCTAATTTGATCTCTTGTTATTTGCTGATTCTACTCTATGCACAGTTCTTTTACTGTAGGAAAATACAGGTCAAGATGATCATAGTTAAAGAACAACTGACATTAAAAGGATTATATTATTTTTCAACATATTAATCCAGTATATGCGAAAGTTTTTGGACCACACAGGACATTCGGTCCAGTGTAATCAATGAACACACCGGACCGAACCAAATTTTGTCAGACCGAAAAACCTAATGTAAAAAAGTGAAACACGTGAAAATGCAAAACCAAGGGAATCTTATTTATTATACTAGTAATACTATTCCAGGAATCCTTCCCGTATAATACTTTAGACAGTCCATGCGGTTTTAATCAATTCATTTACGTATTTGGATGTGTGCTATTTTTTTTACTTATAACAAACTCCGCATCAAGATAGTAAAGCTCAAAACCGGACATTGAGACATCTGACATTCCGATCCGGTGTAAAAAATGATGCATCGGACCTGAGGCACTGCACATCGGTCAGGTCCGACGGTCTGATGTCTTTCGCATAGACTGATTAATCTCGCAGATACATCAGCAGCTCATGTTCAACTCTGTTTTGTATACACCACGTACAAAACATTTTTTAAATGTTAGCCAAGGCCTACCCTCGCAGTGTTCGAAATTGGTTTAAAACTTGGTATAGACCACAGGTCTATGCCAAAATAAGATGACTTAGACCTCATCGAATTGGCATAGACCACAACATTGAAAAAATAATAACACAAATTTAAAACATTTTCATTTACTTCTAATATACTTAGAAAGTGTATTTTCTTTCCATTTCTGTAATATCATCCTTTCCTCATAATGTTTATCAGACGTCGACTGACCATGCAAGACCCTCTTGGATAACTTTATTGCTTTAAATCTAGAAAATTGGCATAGACAATTTGGTCTATCTCAATTACAGTTGGCATAGACCAGTGCCATTTGACATATACTCGGTCTATGGTTAATTTTGAACACTGCCCTCGGTCCAATGGGGCATGAATTTTCGTTTTTTTCTCCTCGTACGACAGTTTTTTGGGGTTTTTTTTATCGGATGGTTGTGATTGTGAAATACGCTTGGGTGGTTTTGAATTTCCCGGACGAGCCCCCTCCCTATACTTCAGAAAAGGCAGCATGGTTGATAATTTTTCTATGCGAAATTTGACTACTAAGTCATGACATTTAGTCTGAGTCAATCTCACGCTTTATTTGTAATATATACAGAACATATAAGAAAACATTTACAGGCCCATCGGACTCCAGGGTTTAATATTTTAAGAAGCCCGATCCCGATTTTACTGGCCTCGGGCATCAGGCCACTGGTTAATGTCGAAGACTGTGTTACCACTGAGCTACCATGACCAATTTTCATACGCCCGTCTTAAGACGGGACGTATTATGGTATGGTGTGTCTGTCCGTCCGTCTGTTAGCTTTTTCGTGTCCGACTCGTAACTTAAATACTACAAGGCCTAGAATCATCAAACTTTGTCTGTAGATACATCTTGGGTAGAAGGTGTGTCGCACATTAAAACCAGGTCACTGTGACTTTTCATTAAGAAGATATGGCCATATATGGCAAAAACTTGTCCGGCTCATAACTTGAAAACTATTAGACCTAGAATCACCAAAATTGGTCAACTAATGCATCTTAGGTAGAAGGTGTGTCGCATCCTACTTTAAGGTCACTGTGACATTTAATTAAGGTGATATAAAAAAAAAATGTTTTAATGGGTACTATCTATACTGTTAACAATATGTGACGGGCGTATCATGTGCCATGGCGGTGCACTTTATTTAACATGAATTCATAGCTAAAAAAAAATTATTACTAATTTTTTGGTTAATTCCATAAATATATTATTCCGCTCTCTAGACACAATTCTGGGTTACCCCCCTGCCTTTGGGGGTATAAGCACCTCATTTCTTTCAGAATGGCACAATGTCAGGAGAGCTTTTGTTATTTGTTATACTCTTAATGTTGATGGCATGCATCTATGAACAACAGGATAATTTTTTAGATTATTATTTCTGATATCATATTTGTAAATTGTTTATGAGGGGTTATTAAAAGTTTGTGGACAAAAGGACTCACTTATTAAAAATTCAGAGTTATCGTAAGTGAAAAATATAGGAGATGTGTAACAAGATTGTATATTTGAAGATTTTAATTTTAATTAATTTTTATAAGTATTGATTTCAGATACATGTATGACATTGCATGCTTGGTGGGGGGTGGGGGGGGGGCTACAGTTAGATAATATTCTGGTCAGCACATTCGATAAACTACATGGAATTCATTAAATCACTTCTTTTTCTTTCAGTGGTCTTCAACTTTTAATCTCCAAGAAGGAAATGTAATTAAAAGATGAATAAAGTATCCCTAAGAATACCAGAAGAAAGGCTATGTGTTGAGAAAAACAGCCCTTCCTCAGTACCTCAGAACTAGATGATAGCCCTTAATTGTTACTTTATGCTGAATATGACACAATATAGAAGATCTGATCATGAAGAAGTAACACCATTGATACACTTGCCAACTGCCAAAATTACTTTCTGATAGTATGACGAGATTAGAAGATATCATGGTGTAGTCATGACACAAACTGCAAAATCAAAGAATTAATTGTCTTCCCCAGAGGATGAACAGAGCAAGATGGCTTCACATGGATAACATTTCCTTTCGAGTTTTGAAATTAGTAAGTATACAAAATATTTTAGGCCACATAGGGCCAAAAAAAAAATGTTTGTTTTAGGTCGCCTCTGATTTTTAAAAAAAGGGTTGGTAGGTAGGTTTATTTTATTTTTTTTTTAAATATTTTTTTTTATAAAAATAAATAAGTGCCTTCGAATCAATGAAACTTTTATAGTTAAAGTTGTAATATAATGTGTTTAACAGATAAAAAATGGGTTCAGAGCACAATGTTTAATTGACAAAATACACAGTATGTGATGGAGTTTTAATATTACAATTATAGATGTCTTGGCATTTCGGGTAATAGTTCGTATATCGATGAATTGAAATCGGAAAATTGAAAAAAATTAATAGGGTCGGTGGATATATTTAGGGTCGGGCAAACGACCTGAAACAAACACATTTTTTATTTTGGCCTAGTCATAAAATTATTTTTTAGATTTTCATCTTTGTTTGGAAATAAAAATGGACAGGTGGTTGGAGTTTATTTTTATGCCCCCCTTTGAAAAAGAGGGGGCATATTGTTTTGCACCTGTTGGTCGGTCTGTCGGTCGGTCTGTAGACCATGTGTTGTCCGCTCAATATCTTGAGAACCATTCACTTGATGATAATGATATTTCATATGTGGGTTAGCAGGGTTTGACATTTACTTTCTTGAGCACTAGACTAGTCGGGCTACTTCAAATAATATTTACTAGACCTGACCTTACATCCACTAGCCCTGACCAACTTTCCAGAGAAAAGAAACCCTGATGGTTTCTCCATATTTAAGTACTTAATTCAAATGACAAACGTTAAGTTTAAACTAAAACATACTTAATTGTCTCAAAAACATCTTTAGTATCGTCATTCAATTTGGTGCTTTTATTTTCAAACTTCCCAATCTACTCCTTTTTTTTTCTCGGAACATCCTTCCTTGAGGACGAGAAGTCGAGACATTCCCGCACATGTGTCAACAACGAAAAATGGCTATTTACGATTTAATTTATTCATTTGATACAGGCAACGAAATTAAGGGGAAATACTCGCTAAATGTGAGTTAAAAATTGAATTTGCAAGTAAAAAATCACAAGTGATCGCAACTTTTTGCGAGTGAAAAAACCCCAATCTTTTTCCCGGATTTCCTCGGTTTATTGGCTGTACTTTGAAGTTTACAATAATCTTGTCTTGTGCATAGAAACTCTTTACAGAATGAATATACAAGTATTGAAAAAGTAAACGTGGATCGAATAAATAACTAAGGCCAAGGTCATCTCAGTCGATGGCCTACTTCATACACACTTCGGATGTCTCAGAGACGTCTGATTTAAATAGCAAGCATATTGATCTCGTCCGTGTCTATATAAAACAACACATGACAGTGTGTCACCATTTCACGCGGTGTCCTTCTGTACTCTATAGTCAAACACTTCGAGTTCGCGGGGTTTTCTTTTCAACTAGAATTTTTTTAGATGAAATTTCCAAAAGTTTTGAACATATAGTTTAAATTGGCGCAAACAGTCTTCAAGATTTCAATCCACATGATGCTGTTAATAGGTGGTAGATCTCTGGACAGCGAGTACGCCGCACAAGTGTACCATATGACCCGCACCATGTATGTTGTCTGATAATTCATTGAATTTTAAATGAAAGAATTCGCAATCTTATTTTTATTATTGCACTTTAAAGGAGATTTTAAAAGATTTTCCCAAAATTTTGATAAAGAGACATGCTTGTTTTCTTAAATTCATGTAAAACAGTAATTGATTGAAAAATGCTAGTAAATGCTCAATTTTGCTAGTTGGAAAATAATCCACTAGCTAAAATTTGCTAGTGGTTAAAAAAGTTAATTTCGATCCCTGTGATAGACACTTTCTTATATTCAATTAAAATAAACTGGGGTTTTTTTCAAATGAAAATAAATTCAGTTTATATATATTTATCCGAAATATAACTTTACACCCATTAACAAAGAGTAAATGTCGTAAAACATCACTTCCGACAACGACTATGTATTCGAACTAAAAATAGAGATTTTGTCATCACGCGGTTCAAAATTGCTCGCAAACTCTTTACAGTTATTTTTTAAAGTTAAAAATAAGATATCTTATGGTTTAAAATAAAGTTTCTTGTTTATTTTATCAACATGACCAGTCGGACTAGTAAATCGACATTTTACCCGACCGGACCTATCATTTAGTAGACTCGGTCGGTCGGACGTGCCTTAGTGTCAAACCCTGGTTAGTTATGAGTAGAAGAGGATCCTTATTGTTTTTCAGGTCAAAAGGTCAAAGGTCAAGGGTCAATCTACTCTTCACATAGGAATATATTGTCCGTTTAATATCTTGAGAACCCTTTGCCTGACAGACATCAAACTTGTTACACTGGTACATCTTCAGGAGAAGATGACCCTTAATGATTTTGAGGTCACATGAGCAAAGGTCAAGGGTCAAACTGGACATAGGAATATACTGTCCGTTCAATATCTTGAGAACCCTTTGCTTGACAGACATCAAACTTGGTACACTGGTACATCTTCAGGAGAAGATGATCCCTATTGATTTTGAGGTCACATGTTTAAAGATCAAGGGTCAACCTGGACATTGGAATATACTGTCTGCTCAATATCTTCAGAACCCTTTGCTTGACAGACATCAAACTTTAAATAGTACACTGGTGTATATTCAGGAGAAGATGACTCCTATTGATTTTAAGGTCACATGGTCAAAGGTCAAGGGTCAAACTGGACATAGTAATATACTGTCCACTCAATATCTTGATAACCCTTTTACTTGACAGACATCAAACTTAGTACACTGGTACATCTTTAGGAGAGGATGACCCATATTGATTTTGAGGTCAAAAGTCAAAAGTTGAACTGGACATAGTAATATATTGTCTCCTATATTTTAAGAATTATTTGTTTGATTGACACGTACCAAACTTGGTACACTGGTACAGCATAAGGAGTAGATGACCCCTATTGAATTTTAGGTCACATGGTCAATTCACTCTTGACATAGGAAGATATTGTCTGCTCAATATTTTGAATTGATGATAATACTATCAATTAAATGAGGTGTGTGTATAACCCTTTTCAATTTTGCACCATGGGGGGCATATGTGTTTTACAAACATCTCTTGTTTTTTTTTTCAGAATATATATTTCACGTTCATTATTCTCACATGTTGCTGTAGAGTGTAGATTACATCATTTTTTTTACATTGTTTTCTTTGGACAGAAAATTTCCATACAGCAATATTATAATTGTTGTTGAGTGATTTTGAAGTACATTTTCATGTAACACTGAAGTTGAACATTCTTTTTCCCTGTTGTCCGTCTGTCTGTAAACTTTCACATTTCTGACTTCTTCTCAAGAACCACTGGGCCAATTTCAACCTAACTTGACAAAAAGCATCCTTGGTGAAGGGCTTTCAAGTTTGTTCAAATAAAGGGCCACACCCCCTTTCAAAGGGAAGATCTAATTACAAAATTGCAAAAATAGGGTGGGGTCATTTAAAAATCTTCTTCTAAAGAACCACTGGGCCAGATGATGTGAAAGTTACATGAAAGCTTCCGGACAAGTGTAGATTGAAGTTTGTTCAAATCATGACCCCCTGGAGTAGAATAGGGCCACACTAGGTGATCAAAGTTTTACATGTACAAATATATAGGGGAAATCTTCACAAGAAGTAGGAAAATAACAAGGCCAGTAAAATACAAATTTACGTAAAGGCTTCCAGAAATAGTGCAGATTCAAGTTTGTCATAATCATGCCTCCCAGGGAAGGTTGGCCGAGGCCACAATAGGAGATCAAAGTTTTACATTCAAATAAGTATAGAGAATTTTCAAGAACCATTAGGCCAGAGCAGTTTACATTTACATGAAAGCTTCCTGACATACAGCTCTGTAGTGCAGATTCAAGTTTGTAAAAATAAAATTTCCAAAAGGTGTCGCTGTGTTTGGTGTAATTTTTGTTCGTTCTGCACAAACTAGCTCATTCAGCTTGACACAGCCTAGGTAATTTACAGCTGATCATTTGATAAACACTTACTTTGTAGAAATAGAAATTATGATTTTTATCTATTTATACATTTATTGCTATTTCTATGAAGACCTTTTACTAATCACTTCTCTAAATATTTTTGCAGATTTGTCAGAATGTTATGCATCGTTATCAACAGAAAAGAACTTCATAGGTAGACCAAAGCTGACATGGGATGAGATCCTAGAACAAGACCTAGAGTTTACAGGATTGGATAGGATCAATCCACTGGGTCGCCAAGTGTGGAAGTACAAACTTCAACCTCGACAGGACAGCCAGGCCTCACCCTTGCAAAAAGATTAATTTAGCCTGGATAGTCAAAATGAGTGATGATGATTGATATCAAGGTCTGACACTGGAAGCTCAGTAAGGGTAGATGCTGGCAATGGAGCTGTTTAGCAATAAAACAAACAAGTTTAACATTAAACATGTTTGTATACTTTTTTGGCTCACCTGAGCCAAAGGCTCAAGTGAGCTTTTCTGATCACCTTTGCCTGTCGTCTGTCTGTTGATAAACTTTTCACATTTTCATTTTCTTCTCCAGAGTGAACCACTGGGCCAGTTTCAATCAAACTTGGTATGCATCATCAATAGATAAAGGGTATTCAAGTTTGTTCATATAAAGGGTCATGCACCCTTCAAAAAGGAAATAATCATGGAAATGCAAAAATAGGGTGGAGTCATTTAAAAAACCTTTTCAAGAACCACTGGACCAGGAAAGTTGAATTCACACGAAAGGTTCCTGTTTTGTGCAAATCATGGTCTCTGGGGGTAGGGTGGGGTCACAATAGAGAATCAAAGTTTTACATTCATATATAGTGCATATTCAAGTTTGTAAAAAGCTCACAGGGGTAGGGTGGGGGTCACAATAGGGGATTTAAGTTTTACATGTGAAATATATACAAGGAAAATCTTTTAAAATCTTCTCCTCAAAAACTAGATGCAGAACCGTAGCTCTTTGAAAAGAGAGCTTCAGATGAACCCCTTATAAAAAAAACTTCAATTTATGGCAGAGAAAAAAAGTGCATGTTTAAGTCCCTCTATCACTGCATTCCTGCATCGCTGTCTCATGAATTTAATATTAAATAATTCCCAACATATTTTCCCACTATACTTGTTTCCAAACATACTTTCAAATATTTTCTAAACCCACATATAACCCCAAAACAGCTTCAAGTGATTTCAATTTCTTTGTTGATGTAGCCATGTTAAGTAGCCAGTCAATTTGAACCCCAGTTCATTTCCATACTCATACTCATTTTGAAACATAATGTCTGTGTGAACTAATATCCTCACAAATATTTTTAGTGAAATATTTAGGATGAAATCATCCCAGTTGGGTTAAATACTTATTATTCAAATACTGTAGGTTTGAATATTGAACTAATCTCACAGCTTTCTTAAGTTTGGTCCCCATCCCCACCAGTCTGTTTTTACGCTTAACTATTGAAATGGGGTGTAAGGGATCAGACTAGGCTTTTATAGCATTATCAATTTTCAAAAGCTTTAGAAAAATTATACAATTTTAGGTCACTTGAGTAAACTCAGATGACATATTGCTATTGATCTGCATCTGTTGTAGTCCGTCGACATTAACAATTGAACATTTTTAACTAAATTCTATAACTGAAAGATGAAGATACCGCACAGCGATCAATCTACGATTCAAATAACGGAATTCTTTTCAAATTTAGTATGAAGCACACAAATTTACATTAAACCTTCTTGACATAGTGCATATTCAAGTTTGTTCAAATCATTTCCCCGGGAGTTATGGTGTGGTAACAATAGGGGGTCAAAGTTTTATATGCTAGCTGATATAAAGGAAAATTCTTTAAAGATATCTCTTGAACTATTTAAGCTAGGGCTTTCATATCTTGTATATACAATTTTTATGGCAAAACAAATCTGACCTATTCAGTATGTCCTGAACTACATTGTGTTTAAGGTAGATCTTTCATATATATTATATATTATGAATTTCTTATGATAAAACCTTTCATCTTGTTGAGGAGCCTCTCACCTCTGGTTGGCGCGGGTTTGAATCCTGCTCGCACCGGTAATTGAGAAATTTTCCCAGTTTACTCTCGGAAGGTCGGTGGTCTCTTCCCAGGTACATTGTATTTGGGTTCTCTCTTCCACCAATAAAAACTGGGCACCACCAGATAACTGAAAAATTGTTGAGTGTGGCGGAAAACAGTTAAAACAATCAATCATATTATGTTATTTGACCTTGTGACCCTGAACTCTGAGTTTGACATACTTTTAAGAAAGTATAACGTATTAAGTATATCCAGGACTATTTTAGATAGGGCATTTATGTTTTGTATATTGATTACTTATGGCAAGGTCTTTCATATCATACCAAGACCTACGACTTTTTACCTTGGTCTTATCCAGAACAGCAATATCATGCTAGTCATATCTTTGTCTTATATGATTTCATTTTAGTAATGTTGTGTTCTTTAGAGCTAGGTTTGGGTCACATTATTCATGAGAATAAAGATTGATAAAATAGCATTTAAAAATCAAAACAGCAGGGCCAAGATGACTCAGGTGAGCGATGTGGCCCATGGGCCTCTTGTTGATTTTGATATTTCTACCTATATCATTTGTATGAGAAATGGAACTCCTTTTTTTCTTTTACAAATACATGTATTATCATATGGATCCATCTTTGTTGATTATTTAATCAAAGGACATATTCAATTCATTCAATGTATTAAATGTAAATTTATGGATATGTCTGTGGTTGAATTACTTATGTATGTATGTATACATTTTTCTCGCACATGCAATTACATATATGATGTATATATATTTACTAATTGTACATGTAATATCCCCTGTTATATAATAAAATATATGACTGAGAATAAAAGACCTGCTGTTTTCATTGCTACCATGAAACATTAAAAGATTAGAATAATTCAAATATCTTAATGAATTCTGTAATATATGAATTTGATATTTGTATATGATTGCCTCACTGGTGTTCAATGTGAACTTTGGTTTATTGTTTCAGTTTGCTCGATCTTTATATCAAATTAAAATTTAAGACAAATAAGGAATTATTTCCGAAATTGGTTAATATGGTACATTGTAGTAAAATAATCAAGAGTTTATTCATATGAGATAGCTAAATTTCACATGAATAACCAGTGACTGATTCTTGATTGTCAACATTTTCACCGAACAGTTCAGAAATTATCATGGTACATGTACATACTATTAGGGGATCATAAAATTCCTTAAAGAGTGACAAATTTTTAAATATCACCTTTTCAAGGAGAAAAATCCTCTTACGTATATGAATACTATGAAGAGATTAAAAGAGAGGTGACTAGATCACTTGTATGGTGAGATTCATTTGTGGCAAGAACTGGTATGATGTCTTGAGTCAGAAAGCACTGGAATCCACTAGGAATAGTTTTAGATCTATGGAGCGCCAAAATAACAAACTCAGATATTTGAAGATATCTTTAATTATTTGAAGATATTATTAATTCATTTCATGCACGCAACATTGCAATCAAAGATCTCTTCAAATAATTAATGATATCTTCATTTGAATTGAATTATTGATATCATTATTTATTCCGCTGAATTGATGCACACAATAACTTAATTGTTGCTCTCCTCAAATGAATTATAATTTAATGATACCAACAATAGAATTAATGCATGCTACAATTCAATTGAAGAGAGCAATAATTCATTAATGCTAACATCACTTAATGTGCGCAATAAATGGATTATTGCTCTCTTCTATTGAATTAATGATATCATTAATTAAATTGATGCGTGCAATAATTATGTTAGTGAGAGTAATTATCTAATTGAGATATAATCCTTAATTAATTCGACATATCCACAACTGAATGAATGATTTCTTTAATTGAATTGTTGCTCTCTTTTTAAAAACAAAACAACGATGTGCGCATTAATTACTTATGAAATAGCCCTGTATATATAATTAAAAAGATCTATTGAATTAAAAGAGATAATCAAGTCATTCATACAGAGCTCTAAATTAATTTTTGCAAGCAATATTTCCACCACATGGATATTATTGGACTTCAATTATTTGAGCTTATGTAAAACATTAAGATTTTAAAAATCATCCTGGTGAATTTGTATTACAAAAGTCATGAGAGGACACGTCCAGTTTTTGAACAAAAACAGAAAGTAATATATTCCCTTGAATTTGGTCATCCCTGTCCTCAGTGTGTTTCAGACGTGTTTAGTGGGAGGGGGGGGGGGGGGGTCCAACACGTTTAGCGGATATTTAGTTGTTGGCGTGTGGCGGGGGCGAAACCAGGAATTATCCAAGGGGAGGACGTAATGAGTGCCTAAAGCACGAAATCTCTAAACAAAAATATCTAAGATGAAGGAAAATCGTGATATTTGGGGGTTTTCTATTACAATTTTGTCCTCATATTTCAAAGTGAGATGATAGTCAAAATTGACATAATTTCCATGTACATATCATAAACATGTAGATATTTTTGTAACAGTATATGAAGGAATCTGGAGCAAATCCTGATTCTGAAGTTATATAAACTGGTGTTATACACCGGATTTTCAAACAATTTATGGTTTTTGCAACGTTTGATTAAAGTTTTCTGTAAGGCCACATCTATGTAGTTACATTTACACAGAATGTTCATGAAAATGTTACCTTTTGGAGTGGAATTAAGATATCGTGAAACATTTTTTTTTTACAAAGATATCTAATTTTTATCTATATCAAAAGTCAACAAAAAACTTAAAAGTAATACAAAAAATGTATATAATTATTAATACTTGTTTTTAGATCTTTTAGGCACTGCATTATACAGAATTTTGATTTTATTTATCATACTTTTTGGTTGAATTACTACCGAGTCTGGCTCGTACAGCATGTATTGACAAACGAGGGAGTCTATAATCATAGAAGTATATATATATATATATCAGGGAAATCGTTGTGGCCGAGTGGACTTACGCACTGGTTTGACAATCTTGCTTGGCGGTGGGTGCCGTACGTCGCTGGTTCGACCCCGGGCTGGGGCGAAAATTTTCAGTACCTAGTTGTGATTATTTAGTGCTTTATATATATATATATATATTATATATATATATATATATATATATATATAATGATAATTATTATAAGTTATTATTACAATTAAAGTTATCATTATGGACACTACTACCCCTCCCCCGACCGGTCGCGGTAGCTCAATGGTAGAGAGTTCGCTTCGTAACCGGGAGGTCGTGAGTTCAAGCACCGTTCATTCGCAAACCCAATTTTAAGACGTTGAAATTGGTAGTGATTGCTCCTTCGCCAAACGCTCGACATTTAGAAGTGAGAATCACGGATCTTTTAGATGTGACCTTATAAACGTAGATCCCTGGTCGTACATGTAGTAGGTGTTCGCACGATATTTCAAAGAACCCTCACTGCTACGACCTTGAACCCTATGGATACATTGGATAGGTACTCCGCTTAAAGCTGGTTACGTCTCAATATGAATAAAATATTCTCGACGGGACGTAAATTATATAAGCAATCAATCATCCAATCAATACTATCCCCCCCCCCCCCCTTTTTTTGTTGTTGATTTTCTTAAGGCGATAATTTCAACGAAATGTGTGGATTCCCTGTCTATCCCATCCCAATTTCCATTTATGTAATCGTTTCACACTTTTTTGTAAGTTTTAGAGATTGGCCTTATGTATTTAGCGTGGTGAGAATGATTGTTTGGATGTTTCAAAGTGTTTGATTGCCCGTGTGTATCAGAGTGTTTAACTGGCCGCGTGTTTCAGAGTGTTCAATTGCCTGTGTGTAAAGGAAAGTGTTCAATTGACCGTGTGTAAAGGAAAGTGTTCAATTGACCGTGTGTAAAAGAAAGTGTTCAATCCCCTGTGTGTAAAGGAAAGTGTTCAATTGCCTGTGTGTAAAGGAAAGTGTTCAATTGACCGTGTGTAAAGGAAAGTGTTCAATTGCCTGTGTGTAAAGGAAAGTGTTCAATTGACCGTGTGTAAAGAAAAGTGTTCAATTGCCTGTGTGTAAAGGAAAGTGTTCAATTGACAGTGTGTAAAGGAAAGTGTTCACTTGATAAGCAAAAATTCAAGGAGTGAATAAAACTATATTTCACAAATTTCGACCGCAGCAATGTCTTCTTTGTTGTTTTTAGTACCAAATAGTAAATTTTCGTACTAAAATACCAATAACTGTAGAAGTGTTCAGTTGCAGGTGGGGAGTTAAGGTGTTCATTTGACACGCGTTACACGTATGTGTGTGTGTGTGTGTGTGTGTGTACAAGCGATTTTAGTTATTGGACTTAGCATCTAGTCCAAAAATATATCCACCGCACACATTTCATTGTTCAAAATGTTACAGAATAATACCCTATAAGAATTACAATGCACGTACATTTGATTTAGCATTTATAGTTTGCACCATTCAATAGGCGTTTATATTGTAAACCTATAGCACAGATGCTTTCAAATCAGCCCATAATTAATAATCAGAAAGTTATGGGCATTTAAGTACCCCCCCCCCCCCCAAAGCTGCACAAAAAGCAAAGCACATGCACATGTATCATTTACCTATGCTGCGAATACTATCTAATTCGTTTCATGCATAGGGAATTTCGGTATTATCCAATCAAAATGAAACACGCGTGCATACGCATGAATATTGGTAATTTTGGCCGTGTCAAACGCTTTCTATATATACCTACGATGTAACAATTTCATTGAAAAAAAAATAGACCGATTCCGTAGTTCGTATGCCAAAAAATGTGATGCACGTGCATTTAGTAGAAGCACGTTGTCAAATTCTTATATCAGTAATGTACAGTACATGTATATTGTATTCCTTGTGGGAGTTATATAATGTACAGTACATGTATATTGTATTCCTTGTGGGAGTTATGTAATGTACAGTACATGTATATTGTATTCCTTGTGGAAGTTATGTACAGTACATGTATATTGTATTCCTTGTGGGAGTTATGTATTGTACAGTACATGTATATTGTATTCCTTGTGGGAGTTATGTAATGTACAGTACATGTATATTGTATTCCTTGTGGGAGTTATGTAATGTACAGTACATGTATATTGTATTCCTTGTGGGAGTTATGTAATGTACAGTACATGTATATTGTATTCCTTGTGGGAGTTATGTAATGTACAGTACATGTATAGTGTATTCCTTGTGGGAGTTATGTAATGTACAGTACATGTATAGTGTATTCCTTGTGGGAGTTATGTAATGTACAGTACATGTATATTGTATTCCTTGTGGGAGTTATGTAATGTACAGTACATGTATATTGTATTCCTTGTGGGAGTTATGTAATGTACAGTACATGTATATTGTATTCCTTGTGGGAGTTATGTAATGTACAGTACATGTATATTGTATTCCTTGTGGAAGTTATGTAATGTACAGTACATGCATGTTGTATTCCTTGTGGGAGTTATGTAATGTACAGTACATGTATATTGTATTCCTTGTGGGAGTTATGTAATGTACAGTACATGTATATTGTATTCCTTTTGGGAGTTACGAGGTTGATTACTGTTCGTTATTTTCACCTTTGATGTGTATATGTTATTCAAACTTGGGTGTCATGAATTGGTTGGAAAAGGGGGGGGGGGGGGGGGGACACTAAATCAAAGAAAACTGAATTAAATAAATATCGTTGATTCTACAGTGTTTATTGATATATTAATAATTAATATTGATGATTTTCATGACTGATGACACATTATTTAGAAATGTCAGGATAACTTGAGTTCGTCTGCTTACATTGAGCATGGTACACTCATGACATACAGTAAAGCTTAAAACCACTTTCTTTTTATGGCAAATATCTGGGTCCGTTTTGCAATTAACAAAATTATATTTGCAAATCGATAAATTTCGCTTAATCAAAAGTCAAAACGAGTAGTGCATTGTGAAAGCGTTGACATAATAAGATTGTATCTTGTTTAACGTCTCTCTCGAGAATGTTTCACTTATATCACTGGTATTAAACTGATGATAGTAACGATCGTTACCATCATCCCAAGATGGCGGAAGTAAATTCCGGAAAAACCACGTTTACTTATTATATCTATTTGTATTGTTTATTTGCGAATGATATGTAGGTAAGAAATATCATACACTAGCAACAATTACGATCAGGTGTTATTTTATCTTTTATATGGCTCATATGAACAGAAAATTCGTCGTTGAAAAAAACTCAGAGAGGACGATAGTAAGGAAAGTTCTTACGTCACTATCATCATTCATTTCCGTTACTATCATCCTCGCTGTTGTGACACGGTACATCCATTATTAAGGTCATCTCCGAGGACCCGTGACATTTACGCCTGATGTCGAGTGTTTGGCGATGGAACTGTCACTACCTGTTTCAACGATTCGAATCCCGGTGTTATAGAGCCAGACACCCCCCCCCCCCCCCCCCCCTAGTGAGACACTCCCCCTTATGGAGGAGGGGGTCTGACTTTACATTTAGTGATAGAGTAGGTCTTCTCCAAGGGGAAGGCTCACTTTAGAGCCAAGCTTCCGGGGAAGGCTCACTCTAGAGCCAGGCTTCCAGGGGAAGACTCAAACTACAACACCGGCCTTTCACTTGCGGGGTGAACGCTGTAACCTCTAGGCCACTGCGGCGGTGTATAAGAATTGCTAAAGAGTTTACAATACTCTTGTACTAAACATAATCGTCGGCTTTTGGTGTTTTTATTGAAACATTCTCTATATTTATTTCGATCCAATTTTTGTAGTTGGAGTTGGTCCCTTGAAATTGTAAAATTTAGCCGTTAATTATAAAAGTGAGCTTCTTCGTAAAACTCCTATAGGAGCTATGACCATTTGTGTTCAGGTATGGCCTAAAATTGACGACCATTGATGTCCAACTTCACGGCCCATTCAGTCGTCCGGTGATGATACGTGCGACATGTTTGCTCGCCGACGATGATACATGCCGAGGCGACCCAACGTGTCGTAACAATGCATTAAGTTCACGTCCTGTGTTGATTTTGTCCCATAGACGATGTGTTTTTGAGAAATATAAAAAAAGAAACAAGTAGAACTGATATGTTTAACATTTCACAATGCAATTCAAACTATGTCATCTACATACTATTACTTTTATCCACCCAAAATCCACCACACAGAATTTGTTTTCTTCATGTTGATATTAAGTTTAATTTTTATATTTAAAACAACAGTAAAATATACCTCTATTCAGAAATAGTACACCGATATACCACAATAAGATCATAAACCAACTCCTTAATCCCGCGCCTGTCACCCCTATACACCGATATACCACAATAAGTTCATAAACCAACTCCTTAATCCAATCCTTATCTCCCCTATACACCGATATACCACGATAAGTTCATAAACCAACTCCTTAATCCCGCGCCTGTCACCCCTTCCTTTGACTGAAGATACAGGGAAAATATCATAAAACTGGTATCATTAACAAAACCTGTGATCGAAAAATCAACGCTATCAAAATGAATAATTCATTTCATTCATACAGCTTGAAATAAATATTAAAAGTAACGAATTTATTCACTTATGAATTAGTTATTTGGCTTGTATTTTGAATAAGGAATGTTCATATTATCATTAATATTTTTTCTACCAAATGATTGATTGATTGTGTCTTGTGTAACGTCTCGCCCGAGATATGCCACTCATATGGCGACGTCACCAAGACCGATGAAAGACTTCAAAGTTAGCTAATGCTTGGCGCTTACGGCCATTGCGCAGTGAGAGTCGTTTAGCGTGCTGTGACACGGGACATCGACACGGAACATCCGTTTTTAAGGTCACTTCCGAGGACCTGTGACATTTACACCTGACATTTACACCTGATGCCGAACGTTTGACGATGGAACTGTTAACGACTGCGCGTCGCGGCCGGGATTCGAACCCCGGCCTTTCGCATGCCGGGCGAACGCTCTAATCTCTCGGCCACCGCGGCGGTCTCTACCAAATGAATGTAAAATTTATACGGTACCAATTTTGATGCACCAGATGCGCATTTCGACAAATAGTATTTCTTCAGTGATGCTCAACTGAAATTAATCCATTTCAAATTAACAATAAAAACAAACACATACTGTTCCCCAAGACATGTTAAGACTATAACAACTCCATTTTAAACGCTTTATTCAAAAGAATAAATAGGTCTGATTAATATTTTAAATGGAAATTGCGTTTCATAATTTCAATCTCCGTATAGAGTGCCATAAAATTTACCATTTTTTTCCAATCATCAATCGCGGAACAAATTTATTGGTGTTTTTGTTAATAGGCCTGTATCTCATACTGTACACAGTGATAAGCGAATGCGTCATTTTTTAAATTGCACTCACAATTCTATTTTCCGGGATACTTCCCAGAAAGGTATGCCTGTAGGTCAATATACTAAAATGACAACAGCCTTCTGCATTAAATTTGTTCGCCCACCAATTACGAAATTCTATCCTCAATTAATAGGATATAAAACATTGCATTGGTAATGGATATAACATTTATCAATAAATTCAGATTTTAAATTCCACAAATTAATTTACAAGCAAAGAAGAACCAGAATGCGATGATGATGCGCTCCTTTACAATCCCTGAAACGTTCTACTTTACCATTTTCCGTTCGCTCACCGTGCCCTGTCCGTGCATTCACCGTGCGTTTATCGTACCCTCTCCGTGTGTTCACCGTGTACTCTCCGTGTGTTCACCGTGTACTCTCCGTGTGTTCACCGTGTACTTTCCGTGTTTTCACCGTGTACTCTCCGTATGTTCACCGTACGCTTCCCGTGCGTCCATCGTGCGTTCGCCGTGCGCTTTCCGTGCATTCGTCGTACATCCTCCGTGCGTTCACCGTTCGCTCTCCGTACAATCACAGTCCGTTCTACCGGCGTTCATTGTGCGTTCACCGTGCGCTCTCCGTGCATTCACCGGGCGTTCACCGTGCTCTCTCCGTTTACAGTTTTGCGCCCATCGTTCACTAACTAAAATCTAAGAATAGAATAAGTGATTTATATTTCTATTGTTTCAAAATATATTTTTTGTTAAAAAGTACGGGGGTGACAGCAAAATGTGAGACCCTGTAGTTATTAATTACCAATAAGGAGCACTGGTACATGTACAAAAGAGGAGACAATTTAGGTTGATTAATACCCCAATGCCCATTCCCGGAATTATCATTTTTGCATTTTCAAGTTTGAACGAAAACACAATTTATTATTTCGTCTCACTTTACACTACATTTGAACAAGTCATCCCCCTCCCTCCTTACCCCCCCCCCCCCCTCTTTACTTTTTAAAAAAAATTGACCCTACATTTCAATGTATAGTACATTCGCGCCCTATTTAGAAACGTTACTTGTATTGTTTGTTTAATACATCTATCTTGGCTTCTTTTGGAAATGTCTTTAATTGCATGTAACACAAACAACCGCGCGGTAACTTTTGAAGTCGTGCATGTACACCTGTAGATTATTGATGCCGCTATCAGTGGCGGATTTAAAGCCCCCCCCCCCCCCCATTTTTTTTTCAAATTTAAGGTAAATCATGGTATTTTGTTTAGAAAAGTGCACTAAAAGATAAAAGAAGCAATAATTTTTTTCCATTCCTGGAGAAAAAAAAAACAACAAAATATTTTGATTTCTTGAATTACTTTGTTGGGAGAACTTACTGTTTTTCCAAAAGCCTTTAAAATTAGCGTCATTTTACTCATTTCACCATATTATGAAAATGATAGACAATACTGCAGATGACTTAAATAGGAGACATATTAAAGTCCAATAAAATCTGTAAAATCCAGGAGCCCCCAGGTCTCAAGGCGGCCCCAGACCACCTACCTCATAAAGTGGCGCCCCCGTAACCGAAATTCCTGGATTCGTTCCTGTCTATACAGTGCAGATTACAATACTATCTCTATTCACATATACATTGTATACATGTATACTCATGTGTTAAGAAATTAAATACTACATGTATATATATTTAGTGAAAATGTAATACATGTACTATACCGAGATGGCACACCAATATTCATGATTTATGAAAGCTTCAAGAATTCTAAACATTATTATAACATATGTTCTTTTTTTACTTTCCATGTATAAATGCGTATCTATACATGTACAGCTCTAAACAATGTACATCAGATATGTTCTTTTGTTTGTGTGTGAATGCTGCGTACATTGATGTGAAATTTACGATCATTTCACGAGAAACATACACCCAGTACTTGAACAAAAATATGGTGTCCAGATAGGGCCATTTGTAAAAGCGTGACTGCAATAGTCACAACACGCCGTCACGCCAACAAACAACGCGCCTTCGTGCAGACAAGCAATACGCCATCGCGTCGTCACGCCAACAAGCAACTCGGCGCGAAGGCTTATTGCTTGTTGGCGTGACGGCGCGAAGATGTGTTGCTTGTTGACGTGAGAGCGCGAAGGCAAAGTGCTTGTTGTCGTGAGAGCGCGAAGGCAGGTTGCCTGTTGTCGTGAGAGCGCGAAGGTGCACTGCTTGTCTGCACGAAGGTGCGTTGTTTGTTGGCGTGAGAGCACGAAGGCGCGTTGCGTGTTGTCGTGAGAGTGCGAAGGCGCGTTCCTTGTCTGCGCGAAGGCGCGTTGCTTGTTGGCGTGAGAGCGCGAATGCGCGTTGCTTGTCTGCGCGAAGGCGCGTTGATTGTTGGCGTCAGAGTGCGAAGGCGCGTTGCTTGTCTGCGCGAAGGCGCGTTGCTTGTTGTCGTGAGAGCTCGAAAGCGCGTTGCTTGTTTGCGCGAAGGCGCGTTGATTGTTGGCGTGAGAGCGCAAATGCGCGTTGCTTGTCTGCGCGAAGACGCGTTGATTGTTGGCGTGAGAGCGCAAAGGGACGTTGTTGTCTGCGCGAAGGCGCATTGTTTGTTGGCGTGACGGCGTGTTGTGACTAACGCACAGTCACGCTTTTGCAAATGGCCCTATCCGGACATCATACAAAGATGCACTCTGCTTTGTTTAGACTGAACGTACGGATACCGGATTATAAAATAAGTACAATCAAGGGAAAAATCAGAAATATTCCGAATTAATTCTTTGGACTTATTCTCGTCGCAAATTACAACTATATGTATTAAATTCCTAAAATATCATGAACTTGCATATTTTCTATGATGTTCAAATTTGTGATATATTGGTGCATCAAATTTGGTACCTTATAAGTTTTACATATTGCCCTTCCCTACATAACACTATTCAAAGTTTTTTTCGCTGTATAAGTTGGACATAATTGAGAAAAAAATCATGATAAAAAAAAGGACCCAGCGAATAGTATTGTTTTACCGCCGATACCTCAAATATGATTTTATTTTTTCAACTTGTATGAATATATCTATTCTCATACATTTTCATTAAATTGATATTAATTGACGATAAAAAGACAAAAACTCTATAATGTATTAAACTTAAGTAATTATAATAACTAATTAGGAAAATGGATTTTTTTACGCATCCCCCTCGTGAACCAAAAAATCTTATTCATAGGTAATTGGTATTTTTAAAAAAAGTCAGTCCAAAGGTTTTGTTGAATCAATGGGAGGTAGGTGGGGGTAAATACTGGAGTGCATCAAAAATTTGAAACTGAAGGAAAATTATAGAATTCTAAAGTATAAGTACATCTATCTCATAAGGTCAATTCTACATGAGTTGAACATATGATTAATAATGTATTGATGGCGTGATTTTATAGCAGAATTTTAACAGTCAAATTTTGTGGCGGCTTACCCCTTCGCAAAAAGTGTTATAATTAAGAGTATTTAATTATATGACACTTACATCAAACTTATCATTTCATAATGCGTTCCTCGTTGCATTATACAAAACTTGCATGGTCAAGAGAGATACTCTACCACATTACTAGAAAAGTTAGCTCACTAGTGAGGCTGTAAAAGATGTCCATTTACTGTCTGATACCCTAGTTATTAAATATGTGAATGGGAAATGCAATCAGTCCTAGGCTTTAAGTTTGAAAATGAATGTAACATTTATCTTTTTAAAAGTAAAATGAATAAGGGACTGAATGTAGCATTCATTTTCATCATCACCGCTGCGGTGGTCCAGAGGTCGTTTAGCGTTCACCCAACACGCGGAAGGCCGGCCGCAAGCGACATAAGTCGCTAAACAGGTAGTGACGTTTCCATCGCCAAATGCTCGGCATTAGGTGTGAATGGCACGGGTCCTCGAAGATGACCTTAAAAACGGATGCCCTGTGCCACAGTAGGTGTGGCACGCTAAAGAACCAGCATTGCCCAATGACCGTAAGCGCCGAGCAAAGACCTAAATTTGAAGCCCTTTACCGGTCACGGTGACGTCTCCATATGAGTGAAAAATTCTCGAGAGAGACGTTAGACAAGATGCAATCAATTAACGTAGTACAAATGGCGCGCTAGGTAGCAATTTTGTTACATAGTGTCGCTATTCGTACTACGGTATGTGATAGATTGTTCCACACCGTCTCGTTGTTATACACCGTGCCATATCACTTCACCCACACAGTATGTCAAATGTAATACTAGTTATTATTGTAACGGAGACTGTTATGGATGTTCCCCAAACGTCCCCGCATTAAAAAAGTGGTGTCACTGTACTTCAGCACAACCAATCACTGTGTTTGAAGATGGGGGGTGGGGTAATTTATCGCCGATATTTGGCCCCAATGCCAATCCGAAATTCCCGGAATTTTTTCCAAAATCCGACCGAAAAATTCTCAATCGTATATTCCGAAAATTCTTCCTATGACTTTTACATAGAAAATGTTTATATGATATATGTAGATTTCATTCCGGTGATCAAAATCTTGTGGTTTTTAGCAATCCTAAGCTGAAAGATCAAGTGGGATTTTCTGATTACCCGTTGTCCGTCCGTCTGTCTGTAAAATTTCATGTTTTCGAATTCGTCTCCAGAACCACTGGGTCAATTTCAACTAAACAAAGCATAATTGGGACAGGGGGATTCAAGTTTATGTAACTGAAGGGCAACACCTTTTTGTCAGGGGAAATAGTAATGAAATAGTAAATCTTCTCCAGAAACACTTGGCCAATTTCAATCAAACTTGGTACAAATCATTCTTGAGTGAAGGGGATTCACGTTTATTCAAATGAAGGACCATGCCTATTTCAAAGGGGAGATACTCATAGAAATGCAAAAATAGGGTGGGGTCATTTAAAAATCTTCTCAAGAACCACTAGATCATAAGAGCTGATATTGACATGAAAGCTTTCTGACATAGTGCAGACTCATGTTTGTTAACATCATGACCCTCGGGGGTAGGGAGGGGCCACAGTCGGTTATAAAAATTATACATACAAATACATGGGACATCTTTTAGAATTTTCTTCTAGAGAACCACTGGGCCAAAAGAACTGAAATCTACATGAAAGCTTTCTGACATTGAGTAGATTCATGTTTGTTAAAAGCATTAACCCCGGGGTAGGATGGGATCAAAATGGGGAATCAAACTGTAACATGCAAATGTAAAGTGAAATTTTTTTAAAAATCGTCTCAAGAACCTCTGGGCCGGCGAGTCCAAAAATATATCTACCACATACTTTTCAAAACATATCATTGAAATCTCAAAATGTTACATATCAATACCTTTGATAGATTAAAATAAATTACAAGTTACACTGCACGCGCAGGTCAGTTTGATTTAGACTGTGTTTTGCGCCAATCATTAGATGGACATTCATATTGTAAACCTTTGATTATTAATTTGAAAGTCATGGTCCTTTTTTCAGTACCCCCCCCCCCCCCCCCCCCCCAAAGAAAAAAGATTTGTTTTTGGAATCATCCAATTAAAACAAAGCACACGTGCATGCGCGAGGAGATTGTTGATTTTGAGTATGGCAATCAGTTTCCATATGCGTGTTCAGAAAAAAAATGACTTTAGTATGAAAGTTTAAGTGTTGACACAGTTAGCGCTAAAACTCTACAATGTACAGCACAGAAATATCTAAGATTGATTGATTGTATATTGTTTAACATCACCCTCGAGTGTTTTGTCCATATGGACCGCCCGGTGGTTTAGAGGTAGAGCGGTTGTCTCGCATATGGAAGGTCGGGGTTCGAATCCCGGCCGCGACAGAACTAAATCGCTCAAATAGTAAGTGACAATATTCCATCGCCAAACACTCCACATCAGGTGTAAATGTCACGGGTCCTGGGAGATAACCTATGAGGCTTTGACAGATACATATAATGACCTTGACCTACATTATACATTGAACTGTTCTCTTGAATGACGTATTTGTACCTACAAATGCGATTTTTGTAATTTTGAAGCTGCCTATATTCAACATTCATCATTTTTCTTGAAAAAAGTATGGGAGATTGAGGGAAAACCTAAAATAAAATGAATAAGTAGAAATACGTTTAAATATGACAATGAATTTCACTATTGCATATATTTAAAGTTATCATGAATAATTACCAAACACCGCTACATATATGTCCAGTATATGAAATATGAAAACTCGAATATTAAGTAGCTAAAGTCTGTTCCCTTCAAGGGTAGCGCCGAGAGTGCGGGCCCTGGGTTAGTAAAAGCGGGAAAGTGAGTGAGTATTAGAAACCGGTTAAACAAGTATAGGGAAGTCCAGTGGTCAGTTATAAACACACACACGTGGTCTGTCAGACTTGAGCGCAGAAATAAAAACATATTTACACTTATGCAACAATGAGAAATAAATGATTACTGATAATTTATTTACAGAGGTTACATGGATATATAAGTGCTTGATTATGGCGTCATTTGGTTTTTCAACAATTCGAAGGTTGTTTCCATGTAAACGTATAAATTAACCGATATGATATTTTTTTCAAACTACGGAAGTCGATAGGTGCCAGGGTATAGAATTAATATTTATTTAACTGGCAGCCGCCACTTAATTTAACTGGCGGTCGCCACTTATTATCTGGCGGCCGCCACTTATTAACTGGCGGCCGCCATATAAATTAACTGGCGACCGCCAGTTATTTTATCTGGCGGCCGCCAATTAATTCATATATGGCGGCTGCCAATTGCAAAAACAATGTAATTCGTATCGCTGGGTGATTATTTTGGAAAGATTTAGAATAGTACGCAAGCATGCAGCATCGTTTTTCAAAGTGTATAGGGACACTCGGAGGAATAATTGTCTTCTACAATTGTTGACAAGCAAAAAAGAAACCTAAAATGTCTCTTTTGTCCAAACTTCGTACTCCTAAATTGGAGGGAGGGGGCTCCGTTCATTCTTCAATTGAACAGTTCATTCATTATTACATCTTTACCATTCATTACTACCACCAAAAGAGTGGGGTGGGGGCCAATCCGCCAATTAATCTTATTTCACATGTGAAAATACTTATAGTTTGCATGTGAAAATAATAGAAATTGAACGTTGTCAAAAAAAATAGGGGGTCAGAACCTTGGTTCTACATATTTAACATTACAATCGAAAAACAATAATTTAATGCTCTTAATTGTGTATATATATATATACAATATATATATATATATATCATACATATTACTAAGCATTGGGAGGGATTGCACCCCTTTCATTTTGAGAGAGAGTGATAGAGAAAGAGAGAGGAATTGAATAACTGGTGACAGCCATATAAATGATTTAATTTGAGTCTCGGCCGCCATATAAATTAAGTGGCGACCGCCACTTAATTTATCTGGCGGCCGCCAGTTAATTTATATGGCGGCCGCCATATAAATTAACTGGCGGCCGCCATATAATTAACTGGCGGCCGCCACATAAATTAACTGGCGGCCGCCAGATAATAAGTGGCGGCCGCCAGATAATAAGTGGCGGTCGCCAGTTAAATTAAGTGGCGGCCGCCAAATAAATTAAGTGGCGGCCGCCAGTTAATCTATATGGCGGCCGCCAGATAATAAGTGGCGGCCGTCAGTTAATAAGTGGCGGCCGCCAGTTAAATTAAGTGGCGGCCGCCGGTTAAATAAATATTAATTCTATACCCTGGCACCTATCGGCTTCCGTATCAAACAGATAAATCCTTCTTTCTATGATTCAACAATTTTTTTTTATACAAATCCAATAACTTTCAACTCAGCATCATATCCCCTTTAAAGGATGTATACTAAAACTGACTTCTCTGGGTTTTTTTAGAAATAAAAAATAAAAAAAAAAAGCTTTAAAGAACTGCATTTAACCATCAGGACGTTGACACCGCATACACGAAGAAGTTATGAAACAAATATGGAATTTATTTATGTCGATCTGTCATTATTGTATTTACAATATAATGATAAATTGTGGTGAAAATACAATAACATGGTAAAGAACTTTCCAAGTCAACTTTGTTGTGCAGAAATGTGCAATATTCTGTATAAAACGTCAAAAATGTGTAATATTCTGTGTAAAACGTCAAAAATGTGTAATATTCTGTGTAAAACGTAAACAAAAGTGTGTAATAATCTGTATAAAATGTCAACAATGTGTAATATTCTGTATAAAATGTCAAAAAATGTAATATTCTATATAAAACGTCAAAATGTGTAATATTCGGTATACAATATTACAGGTCAGCACCACGACCGTCCTCCAGCTGAACGTTGTCTCCTGTACTCTCTTCTGATGGTGGAGGACTACACCGTCAAGGTCAAGGACGAATCTCACATCAAGATGTACAATGTGATTAGAGAGCGATGCTTTACAGAATTACCTGTTTGTGAGGAAATTTCCGCCGCCAACGATCACGGGAGAATCATTCATGTAGAAAACAACGTAATCAAGTTTAAATCAGACGACATCCGGCATGACGTCATGTACACGTTTGTTACGGAGTGTCTGGTGGAGGACAGTGATCTGAAGTTTTTCCTGACCACGGCGTCATGTCACGTGATATCAGAATACTGTCGGTTGTGGGATTATAAGAGGAGTGAGGGAGAGAGATGTCTGTATATACCGGAGGAACCGGATGAGATGTACGACCTGTTCATAGACGGAATACAGCTGGACATCCTCACACACAGTGCCATGTCAGACAGGGGGATTCATGGCAGGATCACTAAACGTTGTAAGTATTTATCACAGAACACCTTCAAGTTTTATCAGATCAAAGTGTTTCTACAGAAAGGTCATTGCCATGGATACATGAAACTGAAATTTTAGTTCTGTAAAATTTGTTTGAAAGTTGGTACGAGAATAACGTGTCGTTTTATCATTATCTGCAAAAAAAAAAAAACTACTGTAAAACAAACATGCATATCTTTGTTTACCTGGCATTTCAGTTTTAAAACATTATATTGATATTTCATGTGCATGGACAGGGGACACCACGAAAAGCCCGAAATATCAAAATAAATAAAGAAATTATAGATTAATACAAAGAAATAAAAGACGAATGTGTGGCGTGGTCCGTGTCTGTAGCGATATGTTCTTGATGGACAAGCTGTTTTGTTACTTGGGGTTTTAATGGTAAGGTATTAACATTTACATTCAAACATCATAATAATCTGAAAAACTTTGAAATATGATGAGAATATTTCACACAGACATCACTAAGGGGTCATCCATAATTGTCAACCATTTTCCAAAGTGTGCAAAAAGCACGCTCGGGGGGAGGGGGTAAAAATCGACAATTTTACCGTACGCTTTTTTTTTTCTCTTCCGGATTTATTTCGTATCTGCGGAGTTCGGTTTTATTTTATCGTGATTTCATGTACGTCTTTTGTGCGCTTGAATGTAACGCATAATCAACACATTGCCGGTATTTATTTTTCACATGGATTGGTTTTGCCACGGGGTGGACGAGGCATGGCTCGACAAACCACCCTCTTTGGGAAGGTTTTACCGATCTAAAAAGTTTTCTTATGCATATGTGGTTCTAGAGAAGATTGAAAATTGATCGATTTTTGACAGTTTTCCCCCATCCCTAAAAACCCCAGGAGTGCTGCAATCCTGAAAATTAAAATTTATGCATGCCCCCCCCCCCCCCCCCCCCCCCCCCCCCTCCTTGTCCCAAGGATGTTTCATATTGAATTTGAAAAGAATTGGAATGGTACTTATCAAGAAGTTAAAAAATTTCAGTATTTGACGCACGACTGTCAACGAACGACAAGAGACGCAGACTAATTGCAATAGGTCACGTGAGTTTACTCAGGTGACCTAAAAATCTCTTTTTGTGGTCTTCAGCTCGACATTCAGATATATAGACGACGTTTTATCTACTAACAATAATGATTTTCATCCATATGTCTATTGGATATATTCCTGTGCACTCGAAATGAAAGACATCACAGAATCCTCCAGATCTGCTTTGTACTTAGATATTTTACTGAAAATGAATACACTAACCACTCAAATTTGAAAATGGTTGATGTACACTTTTTGAGGGGGGGGGGGGGTCTCAAAAAGTGTGCTTTTTGCACACTTTGGAAAATGGTTGACAATTATGGATGACCCCTAAAGTAACTACCATTTTCAGTCTGATCAACAACGTTCAAGTGAGCATTGATTCCTGATTGTTCCCGGTACTTGACAAACAAGTATGGTAAATTCTAGAATAACGGATGTTATATTGACATCTTCAGAAAGCCACGCCGTAAAAAAATTATTTCAATTGAATTAAGACATAAAGTAAAATACATACATAAATAGTCTTAAGTGATTTCCATGCGTAATATTCAATGAGAAATATTCGAGATCAAATTGACGTTCAGATTGATACCTAGTAGGCTTCCATACATTTTCATCAAGGCAAATGGTTATTATCGTATGAATATCACGTGATATTATACATTTTAGAACTAACACAAATGATGGTAATAATCGCAAAAGTACAACGATATCGCCTATAGGCAGGCCAACCCATTTTACACTGAAAAACAAAGCTTACTTTATACATTAACTGAACAGTCTTGGGAGCAAGATGAAAGAAGTTTAAAATGCATACAATGCAGCACACACACACACACACACACACACACACACACACACATATATATATATTTTTTCAAGAGCATGCAAGAAATGATCACACACGGGGAGGGCTTTGTTTTTGTGTCAGAAGTTGTCCCAAACACTTTCTTGATATATCACTGTAATGGAAATATTTTTAAATATAAAAACTTCAAGCAATTGATACTGTACATCGTTTCATGTTTACACTTACTGCATCTGGTCGCACTGATTATGTAAATTAGATTTTTTTTTAAACGCAGTGATGATCAGGATAAGGAGACCATGAAGGAGCGATTTCAAGGTCACAATATGATATTGATTTCACCTTCACTCATACCATACGTTAAATAAGGGGAGTGATATGATTGATTGATTGTATATCATCTAACTTCCCTCTCGATAATTGTTCATTAATATGGAGACGTCAACATTATCGGTGAAGGTCTGTGACATTTTGACCTATGGTCGGAGCTTGTGGCCTGTGAGCAGGGAGGGATATTTATCGTGCTACACCTGCTGTGACACGGGACATCGGTATTTGCGGTTTCATCCTCAGGACCGTCCCATTCAGTCGCCTCTTATAATAAACAAGGGGTAGTGGGAACCTATTGTAACCCGGATCCACACAGAACTAGAGAAAGATTTATTTGATATGGAAAAGAAATTATATCTAATCAGTGGCGGATTTAAGGGGGGGGGCGGCCGCTAGCCCCCCCCCCCCCCCCCTAAAATTTTCAAATTTAAGGTAAATCGTGGTTTCTTCCACTCACAGAAAAATAAATGAACAAATCGTTTGATTTATTTAATTGATTTTATTTAGAGAACCTATTTTTTCCCAAACCTCTTAAATTTTGTGTCATTTCATTAATCTCACTTTATCAAAAATGAAAAAAAAAATTACTACATAAGAGACATATTTCAAGCCCTATTAAATCTGTAAAATCCATGAGTTTACGGGGGCTTCGCCCCCTGGACCTCCACCCACTGGGGGCTCAAGGCGGCACTCAGACCTCATGTCACATAAAGTATCGCCTCCCTAGCCGCAATTCCTGGATCCGCCCCTGATGGTTTCGTGACAATAATATGCTTCATGTATACATCTTAGCACGGGTGTGAGAAATGTTCGATATGTGACGATTAGACCCCTGTCGTTTAAGAAGCAACTCTTTCAAGATCTTGCCTCTCTTTGGAAAGAAATTCAATTTAAACAATAGAGGTCTAATTATTATATGTTATCGAATATTTCCCCGATATTTACAAGCGATACAGCTAGTTAAAAAGGAAAACCATGAGAGGGGTGATATGAATGATATGGATTGTGAATATTTCGTTTAAAGGAAGACATTTTTATTATATATATTTAGACGCCGAGTGTTTGTGGTACATTTATAAACAGCACTGCGAGTCTGTGATTGTTGTCGGAAAGATTTAAATATCGAGATCGTTAACTCGGACGCGATTGGTAACACGGAAGTAGTATAACGCAGCTAGATGGCTGGTTCAGCGGAGTGCAGTTTTGAGTGCGGGCCGATGGCTCGTACAGCGGAGTGCAGTTTTGAGGGGTATTGGCATGAGTGTAGGGGTCAAGCAGGTGGCCAGCAGGCCACCTGGCGCGGTCAAGCTGGGCCGGTGGAGAGGTCAAGCTGGGTAGGTGGGGAAAACCTGGGGCGATAGCGTGTGAACGTTTTATATTCCAGGTGTATTCCTTTTTGTTAAATTTTCAAATAAAGAATTAAAGAACAATGGTTGAAAGTTTACACATTTATTCAATGAATAAATTTACACATAATTTACTGACCTCGTCTAACAGCTGACAGAAAATAGATAGGCGTCAGGTTTCATTTCTCGGAAACGCTGGTATTTGTAAACAATTAGCTCAGATATACCGAGGGATGTTTTCGAGGAGGTCTGCGCTCTCTCGTTATATAACGACGCTCTCGCCAGTTCGCTTCACTGGTGACCCAGTAGCGTTAAGAAGATTGAAAATTAGAACATGCCAGGTTTCGTTTTCATTTCTCGGAAACGCGGGGTGTTTTGTAAACAATGAGCTCAGCTACGGAATTCGGTTAACATGCACAGAGTTTATGGATATATTCACTATATTGTGTGGTTTGAGTCAGATCTTTCTGTATTAGGCCTTTGTATTGAATCTTATGTGATTGATTTTTTAATTTCTTACTCGAGAATGATTCACTCATAAGGCGACGTCATTACTGCCCGTGAAGGACTGCAAAATATAGGCCTATGCTCGGCGCTTACGGTCTTTGAGCAGGGAGGGATCTTTATCGTGCCACACCTGCCGTGACACGGGACCTAAGTTTTTGCGATCTCATCCGAAAGACCGCCCCATTTAGTCGCCTCTGACGACAACCAAGGGGAAGTGAGGACCTATTCTAACCTGGATCCCATATATTTTTACGCTATATATTTAGATATAATTAATTTTTACTCTAAAAGTACTTTGGACCTAAACTCTATTATGGAAAACAACTATCTGTGCACTTCGCACCCTATGGGATCACAACGAAAAAGTACGTCACGACGTACATCTTACAATTCATGTCTACATGTTGTCGTTATATTGACTGCCGTTATCAAGTGATAAGCCGTATACGTGAAAGATTTTCTTGTCAAATAATATATTATTTTAATTTCGTATCAAATCACTCAACATTTTTATATTTGCGCGAAGGTCATAATTCATATTGTGACCTTGAAATCGCCCCTCTATTTTCTCCCGACCCCGATCCTCACTACGTTGTAAGAAAATCTAATTTACATAATTATTGCGAGCAGAGTGTAAAGGGGTAACGATATACGGTGTATGGTGGTATATAAAGTGTATATATTTATATTCCTGTTACCTAAGGAAGAGTTAGGACACACTTCTGATACATAAAGAAACCCCCCTTTCCGCATCTGATTATGTCTGGCATACTCTTGAAAATGAAAAAAGAGTATCCTGCATTAGATGCATTTTAAACGTCCCTTTATCGGAGCACTTGCTCTCTGTATAGATCTGGGTTTTTACTATAGCAACTTTTTTTTTAAATATAGGAAGTCTCATAACTGTTCATGAAAAAGTGAAGATAATAAACAATCTTATAATGATTACACAATTGAGAGTAGGGTAAACACGGATCCTTGTTAAAGTAAATATGAGTGGTGGCAACTGCGGTGGCAGTAGTCGTGTTCATGAGAATGTGAGGGGTTGTATTTGGTGTATAGGTGGTGGTATGTGGTACATAATAGGTGGTATATGATGTTAATGAAAATTATAATAGGTGGTATATGATGTTAATGAAAATTTGGGTGGTAGTATGTGGTGTTAACGAAAATGTGAGCGGTGTTATGGTGGTGAAACATGCAAACTAATAACGCTAAAGCAATCTCTTTAATTAATATTATGGAAAGAAATGCAAAATTAAGGACCTATATAGGTAATAGTGTGACTAGTGTTAAAGAAACCCTAAGTCATGGGGACTGGTGTGGCAATAGTGGGGAGTAGGCTTTATTTAGCGTATAAGCGGTAGTGTGTGGTGTACAAGTGGTGGTATGTGGTGTATAAGTAGTGATATGTGATGTTAATAAAATGTGGGTGGTAGTATGGTGGTGACACACGCAATCTAATATCGGTAGATCAATCTCTCATTAGTATTCTGATGCAAAGAAATACATAATTTAGGATCTAAATGGGCAGTGGTGTGAGTTATGTTAAATACGATGTAAGTGATGGCATGTGGTGTGTCAGTAGTGGTGTACAGTTGCCGTGAGTTGGTGGTATGTAGTGTATGGGTGGTGGTATGTGGTGTTTGAGTGGTGGTATGTGGTGTATAGATGGTGTATGAGTAGTGGTATGTGGTGTATAGGTGATGGTATGTGGTGTTAATGGAAATGTGAATGATTGTATGGTGGTGACACATGCAAACTAAAAACGGTAGATCGATCTCTTTCATTAATAGTGTTATGCCAAGAAATGCAAAAGTATATAGGTAGTGTTGTGAGTAATGTTAAAGAAGATGCAAGTGATGACATATGGTGTGGCAGTAGTGGTGTACAGGTGGTGGTATGTGGTGTATAGGTGGTGGTATGTGGTGTTTGAGTGGTGTATAGGTGGTGGTAAGTGGTGTACGAGTGGTGGTATAGGTGGTGGTATGTGGTGTATAGGTGATGATATGTGGTGTTAATGGAAATGTGAGTGATTGTATGGTGGTGACACATGCAAACTAAAAACAATAGATCAATCTCTTTCATTAATAGTGTTATGCCAAGAAATGCAAAAGTATATAGGTAGTGTTGTGAGTAATGTTAAAGAAGATGTAAGTGAAGGCATTTGGTGTGCCAGTAGTGGTGTACAGGTGGTGGTATGTGGTATGTGGCCCGCACTCAAAACTGCACTCAGTTGAACCAGCCATCTAGCTGCGTTATGCTACTCAAGGATGCAGTTATGCAGAATTGGTTTCATGTTGTATATTTTGTTATAACTTACTACCACCCGTACGCGTAGATAAAAAGAATTATAACATGACATTGGAATACCTCAGTGTCCACTACATGTATACATACGTCCTGTTTCAAATCAGTGTTATCATAACCTAGAAATGCGAGATTGTATGACACTGAGTTGTACACAATACCATTACTTTAGAGAAAAATAACAACTAAAAATATATACTTGTCATGACAAAAATATATTGATGCAAGTGGCAAAGAACGACCGCAAATATTTTGTTACATTTCAATGACTGTATGGAATCTCAATTTTATATGAGCACAAATATCAACGATGGAGACCATGTGCATGCATAGCCTACGCTCAAAACATTCACTATTACACAACCCCTCTCTCAATACAGACTGCACTAACAACATTCACTCTTACATAACCCCTGTCTCAATATAGACTGCTCTAACAGTGTGCACTCTGATAAAGCTCCCATAACAAGGAATATGCATGTGTATACATGTGATACTAAACTTCAAATTATTGAATTTTATCTAATATATAAAACCTGCTGGATTTCTATACATGATAACAATTACCAAACACTTTTCACTATGGTTTGCTACCACTGAACATATTTGTAAATGACGTTTGGTTTAAATTTAAGTTTTAAACGATATGGCGTTTAAACTGCGCTGCGTTAAGGCAATGTGTACGGTCAATTCATTGCCACTGCCATTAAACTTTCTACCCCCCCACCTTAACTTAATTAAATACGTAGTCATTAGTAATATGTTCCCATTTTTAGAACCTCGTTAAGCTCTGAAGATTAACATTAATTCCTGTGAGAAGAAACATTTCCCAACGCTGTATGGGGTATTGATTTTTATCCAGTAATTGAACATAGGTCACCATTTCATATACGGAAACAAAATATCTCTGTGTGATATATCTAATGTAATTCTTATTTAACACTTACACTTCACACGCTGAATCTTATTATAGCATAAAGCATTCTTCAATTTATTAAAACTTGAAGTGGGGTACATTTATTCACTGAGTTCTCCGATTGATGTAATGTTTCTTGTGGTTTGCATTTACATTTATATAAAAACTATTTAAATTTATAATTTTTTCTTCTTCTTTTTTTTTTGTCTCATTCTACCCAACATCTATCAGCTGTTATATGTAGGTTCGCCAGTGCACATTTCTCTCTTTTGTGACAATTTGATTAAAATCCATAAACATAGTGTATGAACTTGACCACTCACACACACCACCTCCTTATCGGGTGTACTCGCTTCTGAAAATCATAGTGAAATTATCATTCTATGTTGAAAATAAGTGATTGTTCAATTTTACCGTGGGTCGGTTAGGGAATGAAGTATCAATTGATCACAGGTTATCATTAGAAATGGGCTTTTGTACCTTCTTTTTGTTTTATTCAGTAAACGTTCCTGAGGAGGTAATGAAATGGGACATTGATGCAAGACGGAGATATGTAAAAAGTAGTAAAGAACAAGGACGAAAGAAACTGTACTGTGCTAGAGGTATGCTTGTTGGATGCGCAGGCGCAGGGAAAACAACACTTCTCAAAAAGCTTCAGAATAGAGAGACAGCAGACAAAGACCGACCCACGGAGACAACTGTTGGTCTGGAGGTCCATGAGGATTTGTTTGAAATAGAATCTGGCACACTGAAAAGTAGGCTTTTATTTTTCTTTTAATTTGCAACGATTGAAATCAGAATATCTCGACAAATATGTTGTTTTTTTATTATATTATTTTTATCGGTACACGGTATTCCGAACTCTATATTTTGGAAAGTATCTATTAGTATACCTTGAATACACTCATTCAATGAAACTTGTATTTCAGATTACAAAGGAAACTCTTCAGTATTCCACAGTGATAAACAGCTGATAAGCATGACAGATTTTGCGGGACAAGTGGCTTATTATGCTTGTCACCAGGTTTACCTGTCCAGAAGAGCGTTCTATATGTTAGTCGTTGACATGTCCAAAAATCTGACAGAGAAAGTTCACGAGCATAACAAGGATCGCCACGACCCAATTGGATCCCTATTTCACAACTGGACCTATGATGGTACTTCTTTATAGCACACATTGAACGAAAACTCTCAAATCAAGTTGGCTGGTTTTTCAGTTTGCAGTTGAGTTGTACATGTACAGTTTGGTATGCTTGATGTTCACAATTTTGTTCATAGTTTTGGGTCAATATTCCTCTACTGGACAGATCTGGGTACTCCTTCATATCGCACTTTGAAAAAAAAATCAGTTACTTTGGTTAGTTTTGATATTTGCCCTTGGGATTTAACGCATTCCATGTTCGGCCACAGTGTGTGACATTTCAGAATCATCTCATTAAATGCTTTCAAAACTTTCAGAATACCATCTGGTATAAAATGCTGACTCCCTGCTTCATTTTCTGTTTAGGTTGAATGTCACATGACATGGGTGGGTCGTGGAATTTTTTTTAAAAGATCTGTTTACAGAATGTTTTATTCATTTGTTTTGTATTTCAATAAAAAGACATGTTTACAAGTTAGGTTTTTGTCCTACTACCGTAAACTCAGGAGACCTATTGCAACTGGTCTACGTCCGTCGTCGTGTGTTAACAATTAAACTGGTATGAAGGATATCTGAGACGGGAAGGGGCATAAATTGACTCTTACAACTCCGTTTCTTTTCTACAACCGTGTATTTGTAAAACAAAAACTAAATGCAAAATGATGTAGAGCAGACGGACTTCAACTAAACCTGTTAATTTCATGATCTCCAGGGAAAAAAGTATCTATATGCAAAATATATTTATTGCTATTGATAATAATTTGAAAGTAAATGGATATTTAGAATGAGCAGATAACCCTTTACCAAAACTGTATTTTTTGGAGAAGGCTTATATATAGGCTGCAAGCCTGCTGCCTAATCCATTTATGTTTCATACATAATAAAATATTGTTTAAATTAAAACTGTAATTTTCTGGGTCCCAGGAATAGAAATTCTGGTAACAGGGTGGGACGAAAATATGGTTTAAAGCATCTTTGGAACATAGGGTTGTAAATTTTAGGACTCCTGCACCCCGGGGTCTTCGGGACGGGGCACAATTTGGCAAATTTTCAAACATCTTCTCTGCAACAATATATGTGTAAAAATCTAAATGCATAGTGATTCAAAGTAGGAAGGCCTCTACCATAACTGTAAATGTTATGATCCCCAGGGTAGAGGTTTTGATTCTAGGGTGGGGCCAAACTTGGTAAATAGTATTCCACTTCCCATATTTATGTAGCAATATTCCATTATCATCAGCATATGGTGTTTATATCCTTCAACTGATTCGATACACAAGAGCTTGTTCTGCGTATGATCAGTTTTTGAATTGAGGCAGGTTATTGACATTCACGGATCACTGGATATGGGTGGAGCTTATCCATGGTCGTTGTTATTTACCTGGATTTTACCCGACAAAGATATCTTGCCACCTGATCCCACCCCTGGTGTGTCAGGGATCCGTGTTTGCCCAACTATCTATTTTGTTTTGTCTATAGGACTTTTGATAGTATCACTGTTCGTTATCTTTAACTTTTATCGGGCTGTTGTTTATACTTTTGATATACATAGGAAGTATTTCAGGTTATCACATTTTTTTTCTATATAAACAACGATTTATAAATTCTTATGCTGAATATTTTTTTAGGACATTAGCAAGCAGAGAAATGCGATTTTTTAATTTTAGATTTACTATTCATAAAGCCCTGTATACTACATGACTAAATATATACTGACTATTTACAATTCAATAACTGCCAACTATGTTTCATGTAGAGAAGGTTTGCGGGACCCCGGATTTGGCGGACGACGCAGTTTAATATTAGTTTTCTTCTTGTTCCATTTGACTGCCCGAGGAACCTCTCTCATCTGATATTCATATGATGGCGCGGATTTTGCTCTATGTAGCTGCTACCCTGCCACATTCCGCGATGGCACAGTATGTTCTAAATCTTCTTGCACATGGGTTTTCGGATTTTAGCCGGCCTAAGGTTTTCTACCACGCAGGGTTGGATAAACATGCCCGGCAGTCGGGATGTTCAGGGACGGAAGGTATACGTACATCAATTGATGTAGGCGTTTCTGGAGTTTCTTCTAACCTCTCTACTTCCGGGTTTGTAGTCCAGTTCTATCCGTTATATGCAATTAACACCAAGATATTTTCTCGGAGAAACTTTCAGAAATATTTCGGAGGTCATTCTCCTTTGATGAGGAAAACGTAGATTGTTCAGCTAGTTGTAATTTTTATATGTCTGTATCATGTTATGGCGCTGCCCGTGCGGCTGGCTGTCTGACAGGTTGGCTGTCCGTTCATCCGAGGTCATGTTTACCAGACTTTTTTCAGTAACAGATGCATGTACGACTTTGAAATTTGGTCACAATATCTCCCTCAAGAATTGTCAGAGTGAGTTTGTGATTTAGTTGGATTGGTCCTTCCTTGACCTACTTGAGGACTATATGTACATCAAACAGTTTACCGGGCTTTATTCGTTACAGATACACATATTGCCCTGAAATACAAGTTCAGTTTGTACTTCAGCTGGATTGCCTCGTCCGTTTGTGACCTACATTAGAACTAAAAGTAGATCAAACAGTTTCCCGGGTTTTTTTCCCCAATATGAATACAGGTATTACGCTGACATTTAATCACAGGCTTCCTCGCAGAGGAGTACAAGTTCAATTTGCATTTCTGCTGGATTAGTGTTCCTTTTACCTGGTTTTAGACTGAATAGGCCATACAGTTTTCCAAGCTATTTTCATTATAAATACAGAGATTGTTCTGAAATTTAGTCACATACTATCTCATTGAGAAATACAAGTTCGGTTTGTATTTCAACTGCGTAGCATTTGGGTTAAATATGTCAAACAGTTTTCCGGGGTGATATTTTGTCAAATGCTGCCTCTCGGGGGAATACAATGTACAAGTTCAGTTTGGATTTTAATTGGATTGGTCGATCCTTGGCCCACTGTTGGCCTACACAGGTCAAAAAGTGAATTTGGAAATACATAATCTGTTTACAGTTCAACTTAATTGGTGCCCCAAGACCCACTTTAGGACTAAAAGTAGATCAACTCGTTTAATGGACTTATCATCAGAAAGAGATATAGCACTGACATTTTGTCACAACCTCATTCTCAAAGAAATGCATAATCAGTTCACATGTCAGATGAACTGGTTCACCATGGTCAACTTTAAGGCGTTTTTATTCAATATTATTGTATCCATTCTGAGTGCATAATATGCTTCCAGGTTAAATTTTACTGTCCGACGGGCTTATATTGTATTGCAGGCGGTACACTTGTTCCATGCTGTCACTAATCGTTTTCTAACTACGTAATTATTCAGCAATTAAAATCAAAAGCAATTAGGCACTGTACATTTAGATGGGAATGACTTTTATTTTATAATATCAAGAGCCTATAAAGTTAATCTTAGGGCTTTGTTTTTGAAATTGGAATTGTGAGACATTAGCTGTGTGGACGAGTCAATGCTATCTAAACTCGGGTATACTGGACTTTGTCAAGATCTAAAGAAAACTGTTTATCATATTGTTATCAGTATCTCTCTCGGGAAGCTGTCGACCACGGTCTCTGCTTGTGTCCATCAACCTGAGATTTATTCAAAGTTTGATTGACTGACGGCTTACCATTGATCACGACGCAGGTTAAATTTGGAAGCGTTTACTTAAAACTGGGTCTTATAAATATCTTCTCTATACTATTGATACTAAATTGAGAGGAAATGAATGCTTAGAAGGAACAGGTAACCTGTAAATAAGATCGTAGATTTCATGATCCCAATGGTAGGGGTTTTATTGTAGGATTTTTGGTGACAGGGTGGGGCGAAATGGCCATTGGTCCAAGGTACATATATGAGCAAATGAGCATTTTAACTCCTTGTTGATAACTACCATCTAATTCTTTTCAAACCTGGTATGAAGCATCTTAGGGACATATTACGTAAAGTTTAGGACTTCTGTACTCCCGAGGCCTTAGGGGCAAAAAAAAAAACCACACCAAAATTTGACAAATTTGAACAAATTCTCTTTACAAACTGATATTTTTAAGGCAAACTAAATGTATAGTGATTTAGAGCAGACAGGCATTTACCATATTGTAAATAGCATGATCCCTAGTGTATAAGCTTTTCGAGACATTTAAGTTTAAAGAACACGTCCTATTTGATAATGTCGCTGAATATTACAATTTGGTTTATATTTTCAGAATACGTATTTTTTAGATTCCGTAGCCCTTGCGACCCGTGATACTTTTAATACTCTGGCGACCAGTTAGGCCTGTGGACCTCTTGTCTGTATTGTAATGAAACAGCATGTCTTCAAGTTCCGTTTTTTGCCGTATTTGATTGATCAGTGTTTGTTATCTTGACAGATTTCCGTGTATGTTGACCACGACATAGACGTGGGTAGTGTAGTAATGTTATATGATCGTCAGAAATATCAATGATTGGCTTTGCTTATCCATTGTTTGAATAAAATAATTTAGTGGTCAAAAATTATAATTTTCAATATTTTACTTTTTAGACTACATCGTATTCTGGCTTCAGTGCATAAAAACTTACTGCGATGTCGGAAAAAGGCGAATCAGTGGTAGAGAAACAGAAAGAGAGAATAGTGTTCCAGTGATTCTCATTGCTTCACATAAAGATGAGGCTGATTCGGTAAGTCTCTCTCTCTCTCTCTCTCTCTCTCTCTCTCTCTCTCTCTCTCTCTCTCTCTCTCACTAAAATCCAATACAACAACACTAAAAATGTCCAACCACACGAATAACAGTGAATTGTCAAATTTTCGGGACGACCTGTCCCTTCCTCAGTACAATATAATATTTAGATAGAAAGGGAAACTAACACTACAACTAAACTACGAAAACTGACAACAAAGAATACGTCTACATATTTTTTGACTTGATCCAACGTAGGACTGATTAGTTCAGTTCAGTCTTGACGCTCGATTAGAACAGATTTTTCTATTGGTACATATTACATTCGATAATATTGATATATAGACACGATTCTGAGACGATTACCCAAACAGTTTTCATTGTACTATTTGGAATTGGTATCATATCAAATACGTTTTCTTTTATTTATCTAGAATCTGTTAACATTCATAATAACTAACTTTTCGAATACTGTTTACACTATTTTTTTTTTAAAAGGGAGCAATTCCTCCTTTAATTTACAGTATCCAAGTTTCAGGCCGAATATTAGAGTGGTCAAGAAAAAATAATTCAAAGTAAAAGATTAAATTAAACTACAAAATGGCTTACCACATCATGCTCCATTGTCGCCAATTAAATCCGACACTTTAGATTATATAGATTATTCGATTAAGACCTGACCACCAAAGACTACACAAATAGTCAACGAGGATATTTTTAATTTCAACTTCAGAGTAGTTGTGCGTGGAGTCAGAGTGGTGTTTAATGAAGTACTTCGTTGGATGACTGGTCGCTAAATATGAATATTTCCGTTTTCCATTTTTTTTGTGACTGTCTATGATGTCAAAAAGTATAGTTTTTGATTTATTGTGATGATTGGTTGGTTTAAGGTGTTGAGAAGTTGTACCTTTTGATGTTGTTGATTTGAGAAAATCTTTGCAATTTTAAGTTTACTAAAAGTTCAGTAGAATTTTTAGAATGATTCTTTAAAATGATAAATGGCCACTCGCCTCAATTTCAATCATGTAATTATACTGTTTGATGATTAGGGATGGTGCTCATATCAGCTAAGCCTGCTGTTCAACTTAATCAATTAATTGAATGGATATTGTTTTAATTCAATTTAGGGCTCTGGTTATTAGTTTCTCATTATCTTTATTTTCATTCACAAATCATTTTGTCGGCAATGAGATATATCTTTAATTCAGACTTTGATGAATATGACGGGGAGCGTTCATCTATCATTCCTTTATGCTAGTGATGTTTATATATCAGACAAAATAAGCTCATGAGCGAGGCTCACTAGATATAGGGTGTCAGGTCCATCGTGAATTCGATCACCGTAAGCAAAATTCATGGCAAATGTGCCGGTTTCACACTGGATATATTTCTTGTATATCACCCTTAACTCTCTGGTAAAGTAAAACGTTTCAGAGACTGTACCTGCATGCAATAAATATCTCATTGCAAAATACAGCATTAAAATAACGTTAAAGTTTCAGTAAGATAAAAATCGATATCCTCAATAAGTCGTTGGTATTATATTCAAATTTTCTCAAAATGGCCAGTTAGTTTTTATATTTAAATTATTAATCAGGTATGATTTAAATCAAATAGTGTATTATAAAGAGTAGTTGTATTACGTTTTTGAAAACGGGACAGGTCATCCCAAAAATTTGTCAGTCGTTGGTCGTTTCAGTGGTTTTATTGCGGTTGCAAATTAACGATATATGCATGGAAATTATTACCATAACTAAACATATATAAGGATTAAACGAGATAGAACAAAATTATAATATCATAATAGATTCCAGAATACTCCGAACCATTTTCCACACAACGTTTTAACAAAACTCGATTAGTTGCTACTAGTTTTCGAGAAGTCCGATCCAAACATATCATTATTTTTTAATATATTTATTTGACACTGAAGTCATGCATAAAAATATTATCATTTTTTTTTTTTGGTTATATTTATTTTACATATATTAAATGTGCACATGAATGATTTAACAGACGTCCTTGTCGAAAGCCCACGTAACATGGATTCTAACTTGCTTGAATTACATGAATCCCGTTACATTGTGCATTTTTTACCGATATCGAAATATACATAGATCGGGTTTGATTTTTAAGAGTTTCATTATTTTATATTATTTTACGATTCTGTTTTACAAATTTTAAAAGAAAAATTAACTATTTCTATTACTAAACAAATCAAACAACACAACTCGATATCACATATAATCAACAATGCGAGAAAGACAAACATACACGTTATGAATATCTTTAAACGCCGGTTTCTCATTTCAATTACGACGTGAAAGTCAACAACCTTGGCTTCCCGTGGTAGTTCATATACTCGTATATTCCATGTCAATTACAGGAGTTAGGATCTCAAATGGAATTACACATAAGTAATCTGAATATTCGAATTTATGATTGTGCTTCCACCTTTTGAAGGATTGAATTATTTATTGAATTGCAGAAAAAATATGCGACACCTTTGGCATTTTATGAGGAATTGAAAAATTCCTTACCGGAAGGAGACACACTGTCGGATATTTTATCGCCTCGCAAATATTTTGAAGTTGAGTGTCCATCAAATCTGTTAAATGATCGTCAAAGGAATATTATAGAAGATGTCCAACAATGTATTGTTAAAACTGTACAACGCCTGCCTCAATGGGGAGAAAGAATTCCCTTAAATTGGGCAAAATTTGAAAAAATTCTCACCGACAGAAAAAGTAACGGAGAGAGAATTCTAAAAAGAGAGGAATTGAGGAAAATCAAGGAACTGAATTTATCAACCGAGGACGACATGGACGATATGCTTCGATTTTTCCAGGAGATTGGACACATCCTTTATTTTGCGGATAAGAAATTGAAGGACACAATCATAATCAATGTCCAGTGGTTTGTTGACGCGTTTAAACACATCATTACGGATCCAACACATCTCGTAAAGGATATAAAGGACAAATGGTTGAGAACGGGCAGGATTTCTGAAACAGCAATTAAAGAAATATGGGAAGAAACCAACGATGACTCGTACACCATGCATGAAAGGGATATTATGCCATATATGCAGAGACTTGGACTAATGACACAAAAACTTAAGGATGAGGAAAAAAATGGAGATATGTACTACATCCCAAGCATGAACAGAATTGACCTCTCTCAAGAATATTTAGACATACTGAAAAATGGAGAAAAAACGCCTCTTCTTATTTTCCATTTCAAAACATATTTACCCCATTTTTTCTTCTTCCGCCTGGTTGTTGGTTGTTTAGAGAAGTGGAGAGCGCTCGATCAAGAAATGTTTTGTAAAAATGCAGCATTTTACAAGGAAGATGATTCTAGCCATTACATAGCCATTGCAGTTAACCAAACTTCGATCCAATTACAAGTCTTCACTCCTGATAAGAAAATGCATCTAAGTACAAGGCACGTCGTAGATATAAGGAATGAAGTTGAGAAACGTGTCCGTGAAATAACAAAGACCTTCCATAACCAAGTTAGATATGAGATAGGATATTATTGTCAGGATGCTGATATTACCAGCGAAGATTACGATTTGTTTTTGCAAGAACACGAAGTGTTACAGATAAACACAAGTATTGATGAAATGCCTTGTCCAAAGCATGTCCGGGCAAAACCACGCCACTTCATTAACAAGCGCAACTTGGTCAGATTTTGGAGGATTGAGAACTGAATGTTATATCGCGGAAGAATATCCCATTTTTACACAAACGTTGAAAATCATTTCATGATGAAAGATACAGGGCTCCGTTTTACAAAATAACTTACGACTTACGGCCAACTTTACATATTGGAATTTTCTAGTTTCATTGTAAGTTCATTCACTCCAAATGCATTTTTTTTAAATGTTAAAAATTAAGCCTCTAAAAAGTTTACTTCATTCACTTAAAGGAATAATCGTGTAATACAATTTAAGACTTGTGACATTGCCGTAAGTTGTTTTGTAAAACGAGCCCCTGATCCGTTTTTCAGAGGATAGCTACAAATTCGTCCAGCTAGCCTGCATCTTTCTAGACTACAGAAGATGATAAACATTTAAGCATAGGATAAGTGACATGTGCTGTAGAGAATGTCAACATACCTTGATTGAACCGTTTTTGCATTACCTTCATATAATATCAATTGTGGTGAATTGATGCATTATTCAGAACCAAAACATATCCTTAACTGAAACAGACACTGCAGTTTCTTTTTTCAATCAATTCCCCACGAACATAATTGAAACCCTATCAATTTTTGAAAGATTTGTTGGTTTTGTCAACAATGGTTATATGTAGGACAATAGAGGCATAGCAAAGTAACGGATATCTATCTACATTTACATCCCAGGTCATGGCATTCACCATATCTGACAAACGCTTTTTTACTTTGCTGAAAGAAAATGCAGAATTGCAAACATTTTTCTTTTGCATTTTCAATCTGTCCAAAAAAGTGTCCAAAAAGTGACGGAGCTCATCAAAGAAAGAGTAAGGGACAATATCTAAACTAATTGTCGACATAATTCCATGGGCCAAATTGAAAATGGATTATGTGATCGTGTCCACTTAACATTTAGAACAAACATGTCGATAGGTATCTCTCCATGCAGTACACATTACTCCATTGTTGCTTTTTAATGACAGAAAAGTCCTTTTTTCGAAGTTTTACTACACTTGGAATTGATTTTTTTGAAAGAAGAATATTGTCTTAAAAGAACCAAACAATCTTTAAATGCTGCATCCAAGTAAGACATGTTATTAAATGATTTGATGTATATTAATAGAATAAACCATGGATACTATGCAATTGTCTAACATTTTTCATCAATGCAGTCATTCAATATCATTTTATTCATTCATGCATGCCTGTATATGTTACATGTATGCGGATGGCGTTACTTTGTAAATCAACGCCATTCACATCGATTCTACGATTCACAGTTTCATTTAAGGAATGGATTTTTAAAAATATCTTATGCGATATAAATTGTTTCGGGGCAGTTTACGCTTATAAGGCGCGAGTCAGTTTATAAAAAGCGTAAACTGACCTAAAGAAATTCATATTGTACAAAATACAAAAAGGAAATTAAATTAATTCCCTGTAATTCAATCTCAGTACTAAAATATGCATTTTCAATTCGTAAATATGAATTAACTGCACCGTTCAAGGATTCGCTTCGCAACATACCGACAAAGTGTCGAAGATGGAAGAAGGCATCTTGGTTCTTTGCATATTGAAACATGTATTTCATTTATCAAATTTGAAAACGTATGGTGGAAATTTGATAGCGGGGGATCTGTTATGTAGGCCTGATGTTTACTTCGCAGTATAAGATTGGCTTTGAAGTCCTTCCTACCACGAGGTATTGTTGCAATGTTTATGTCGCGTTATGCACTAGAAAATGTAATGTGATTAGCGATTTTTGATTTTATAAATTTCAACAACAGTGTGACTTTCCATAGCATGCAACTTTATCGCCAATTAAATCCGGCATAGTAAATTATGAAAGCAATCCACATGTTAATCGATGAGACATGACGTCATATGTTACATCGTGTAAGACATCCATGACGCACTCACACTTCGATAGGCGGATAAAGCACCCCTACAAGTAAAAACATGCTTACGAATACTTGATAAACCGTTTTTTTTTTAATTTATCATACGAAATCGTTGTACATATCATGTTAGTTTTTTTTTTTAACTTTTACCGTTAATGTTTTATGTAGCTTGTAAAAACAGAATGCTACGATTTGTTTGAAAGGTGAATATAATAAACAGTGATCAATCTAATAACTCCTATCAACGATACAAAATAGAGAGTTTGGCAAACATGGACCCCCTGGTATACTGGAGGTGGGATCGTGTGTCTAGGAGGATTAAACATCCCCTGTAGACCAGTCACACCTGTCATGATCCCCATATCTTGATCAGGTTTACTGCGTCATCCGTAATGCAAAGAATGGCCTAACAATCGGTGTGAAACTCGTCAGACAACATTTGACCCAATGATAGGTTGTTTCGGCAAACTAGATCATTATAAACATAGAAAAATAATGGTGTCAGACAATACAGTATTTCATTTCCCACGTTTAATTTCGTTCTTTTCCAACTCCATCGTCCGATCAACGTAACAATGTTGCATGGTGCAATATAAAATTAGAAAAGGAAAAGTAATGCCGCCTTCAATGTGAAGGGCGTGTGTCCCCATACCAAGTTACGTTTATACATTCTAAACGATTTTTTCAGCGTGTTCAGAAAATCTAATTTTGTGTTACAAGTAGAATCAAATTATATTTCTATACATTCTGATGATTCTCCCATATATTTGTACCAGAAAGGCATGTACATAATGGAATGCCACATTTGTATCCATTGTTGACGTGACAATGTAGTTTTACTTTATATGTATCCATGGATATAAATTGTTAAAACATGTTGGTGATACTAATGAAACAGTTCAATTTTAGTGGTTATTCGTATCTGTTATTTTAGATATCGAATTAGCTAGATGAGATTACTCATTTTTTGTTACCCCCGTGTTTTTCATAACGAAACATGATTAATCTCACCAATCTCATAAGTAATAGAACATCGGAAAAAGGGCAAACATGGGATAATGGGAAAAAAATAGAGGTGTATTCAGATGCCTGGAAAGAGTAATCTTCCCCTGCTGACCAGACACACCCGTCTGTTAGACCTCAATTTCGACCAGGAAAACAGGGCAGTCTGTAGCAAAATCAGTGTGTAATGTTTGATTGATTGAATATTGTTTAACGTCACTTTCGAGAATATTTCACCCATATGGAGACGTCACCATTGCCAGTGCAGGACTGCAAATTTTATGTATATACTCGGCGCTTACGGCTTTTGGGCAGAGATGCATCTTTATAGTGCCATATTTGCTGTGACACAGGGCTTCGGTTTATACGGTTTCATCCGAAGGAGCGCCTAACTAACTCGCAACGAATAATTATGTAAGAAGATTGGTATAAAACACACTAGACAACATCCGACGTAATGACAGTTCATATTTGCAAATATGATCATTGTAGTAACCATATAATTTTCGAAAATATTTTCTTCTGATGATGCTTTTGACAATCCTATCACCTGAATGTATTTATCCGTGTGTACCTATGTTTCAAGATCATTTATATACGGGTCATGCTCTTGAGCATTGAATCGGTTGGGAAACAGATATGATGTGCACATTAAAGTGAATATTGCTACATAAATATGGGAATTTGTTGGAAGACAACGTGAAGTCGTTCCGTATCTCCTAAAGTTGAGTTGATAATTTGTCATTAACCCTTCGGTTTCACTGATTACATGAAAAGGTTTTTGAAGCCCGGCAATAAAATGTTCCGAGTAATAACCCCAAAATAGATTTGTATATTTAAAAAGATAACTATATATCAATATAGATTTATGTATTTCTGATATCATTAATGACTGACAATACATGCTACTTTTTTAAATTTTGATTATTTATCAGGAATTTTATCATTAGCATAAGTAGATCAAATTGAAGTCGGAACATCTACCAAATACACTATGTACAGATAATCTCGTGATAAACAGTGTATTGATGTTTTATAATTCACCGAGGGGAAAAATGAGGCTAAGATTGCATGGTTAACCCTATTTCATCAATTTCAAACCACAAGGTAATACACAACTCATTTTCCAATATTCAGAAACCATGTCCGCGAACTTGCATCGGAGTTGGATTTTCCAGGAAAATTGGTCTCTGCGAATTCAATTGACTCCATATTACCCGGTGTCTATGATGGGTCTATTTTACAGAGCCTAACAAGCAGTTCATTCAAAAACCTAGATCTAAAAATTAAAGATTTTAAGACAGCAGTAGACAAACAGTCGTACGGACACAGCAATGCAGACAAACAAACTAACGACAACGGAGTACAGTTATCAGTATACATAAAGCAGAAAACAGGCAGCAATACATGTATAAAACAGCCGTACACAGAAATCTGTTCATAAAACACTGTATATAGTAGTACACAGACGGTGATACGTAAACAACATACAGACATGTTGGAAGATATCAGCTAATTAGTGTTAAATGTTGAAAATAGCAATCTGCTGTTTCAGATTATCGAGAGCTGTATGTACAGACACTGTCTTTTTACTATTTTTTATGTAGTCTGTAAGCTTACCGGACTGTGTATCCATAACGGTAACAAATTATATTCAAATAGTGTAATTTTAAACTCAAGTGGTTTAGTAAAAACAAAACCCCAACTTTTAATGACCTTTATCGAATTCCATACTGTTGGAGGTTACATCACTTGCATTGCATAACGATATTTAAGTGCTATTCCACGTAGGAATAGTTCAACATCGAATTACCGTAGCACATCAAATATTATGAAAATGGGCAAAACTTTTAGGAAGAAATTGGCTGGGTGTATATTCTATGAAAATTTATTTATCTTGTATCATTCAGTTCAATTTACATGATATAGAAAACAAAACATGTTTACCGTGTATCAATTCAAACAAATTGTCGGCTATACCAATTGGAAATATTCAAAGTAACAAAACTTAAATAAACTATGAATTATACATATTTCAAGATAAAGTTTTCAATTATCATTATCAATCTTCAAAAGTGTGAACAAGTTTTATTTCCATTTTATGAATGGTACGATAATCGTTTTAAATATATAGATTTTTAGCTATCATTCATGAAATTTTCATAAAAGCTGATAGGTGGCACGGAATAACTGAATAGTGAAAATGGCGGCGATCCGAATTTAATTTCATCAGTGAGTTCATTCGAAAAATGTAGCGTTGGGTATTACAGAGGCAGTCGATGTGCGACACACGGTGCATATACAAAATCAAACGAGTTGACGTAACTTGAAGAGTGTACGAGGTATCAAACACCCTCTGAATTCTCTGAACCAGAAAAGTGTCAACGGAGAAGCGAACATGGGAGGACATCGCATTGAAAGTCGATACATTTATCACAAAATTACATTGAAATGGATGTCAATTCATTGCTTTTTGGTGAAAGATAAGATGTTTAAAAGTAACCCTGATATTTACATCATTAACATTGGTACATCAGACATGCATGCATGCACCGAGGCAGTAGCCTTAGACATGGAAACATAATTGTACATGTGTAGTACGTTAGCGGATCTTCATTAGGTGAGATGTGAAGGCTACATATCTATCCCATTTGAATGTATTTAAGAGAGGGGGACGAGAATTAGATAAAACAAGTACTTTTGCCCGAGAATGTTGCATACAATAGTAGACCTATTTTGAAAATCTGATTGTAGGAGTTATGAGATTGATCACTGTTCGTTATCTTCACCTTGAATTGATTAAAATATCTATATTCCATATACCATTACTTTCATTTGAAAATTTCACCTACAGTTCACAGCTGTACAATTAAAAGACATACATGTATGACACCCTTTGCTAAAATTATGCAATGACAATTTACATACCAATGTTTTTATAAGTCAATTCTGTATATAAGTATGTGAAAAAAATTATTTATATATGAATATAACGCCATTATGATAATAAAGTGTATCTTGTGATATTTTAATTTTGTATAAGATTGTGAGGGCTTCACAATATTTGGAATGTTCTTATTTGTGTATATATGTAAATAAGAGGACATGAATTGTATAGTGTGTTGTAGACGATAACGAATCAGGAGATGACTCGACAGACTTCCATATTGATATGAACATCGGGACACTACCAGCCAATATTATTTGTTATACAGTGTCCTTAATAATTGTCATTCCGTGTTTATGAATTTGTTGTGATAGGAAGTGTATTGTTCTTCCTCAACATTCTGTCTAAATCAAGTGTAAATAATATTTTTAATAACGCGATTACATTTTATGCATTAATGATGAAAATGTTTATTTTGCAATTATGTTGTTACTGATGCATTGCCATTACAAGCGTCGTTTAGGAGAAAATTTAGTGATTTTATACATAAAAAATGTGAACTATACATATCATGAAAGACCTATGCAAAACATTATTTATATTTAAAACTTTTCATTAAACAAAGCTTACACCCTTATAGTAAAGTTAAATGCCTTTTCCGAAGCGTGTTCTTGTTGCTTGAACCACTGAAGGAAAACAAGAAAACTTCAGCTAAGTGATTGTGTCATATAATATAGAATTACCTATAATAATGTAAATTAATAGCTGGGATAAGGACAAATGATGAATACTTTAAACTTAGATATGTTACATTGCAAATTGGTGCTTATCCCAGCTGTTGTTATAAAATGATTGCAAAGTTTGTGTAACAAGAAGGTGGCGTACACAAAAAGGCCACAAGGAATGCTTAATGCTTGCATGATGCATGCAGCGCCACCCAAGGACAGGGCATTTATTTGTATTACCTTGTACAGAAGGTTTTCCAAGAAAAGGAAATATTGGTGCAAATTATTTGGTTGCCTCTAGCAAGACTACCCATGCAACATGGTATATAAATTAAAGTATATAAGCTTGTTATATGAATACAAATTAAGGTTGATCGATCCTCGTGTGATGTCATAGGTTTTTACAAAAGTCCTAATAAATCAAACTTTGCACATGATAGAAACATATCTTTTGGAGGAATTTTATTCACTGGATATAATAAAAAATCTGGTAAACTATTATTACTGAAAAAGTTTATATTTTTCATAGATAATCAATTATTTATGATTAAAAAAATGTTGTCAAGGGCAATAACTTCTATGATGGAATTTCCTCTACTGGATGTCTATTATACATTGGTTTCCCTAATATCCACAATTAATCTATACATATTTATGAATTAGCAGTTTTTTTAAAGACTTTTGATATTTAAATTTTGTCATTTCAACAAGTTTTTATCTATTTTTATTATTCTGTTTAACGAAAATGAGTGATTTTCTGATGTTGATGTATGCTTCTGTTTTTGTATGTCTGACATCTTTAAAAAGGTGGTAACATATGCATTTTCTTTGGTTATTAATTAAATTAAACTATATTGATTGGAAATTGATAAAGTTTTTCCACTTTTAACCATTAATATTGATAAGTCACATGAGGATGGAGCTACCTTAATGTATACAAACTGGTGCAGAATTAGGCACCAACATACATGAATCACAATGTGTACCTCAATGACTGAAACAAAACATATATACAAGGACCAAATATGAGTCGCCTTAAGCTAACCTCATGTATACAGTTCCAAGTATATGTACAATATTAAGGAGGGACAAAAATATGCTGAGCTCATGACTAGGATACTGTTACATATGTCTGTCAAATGAGCAGCCATATGCTGACCTCATGCACAGCAGTTTAGACTATGTAACAAAATTCAAGAGCAAATTTATGCTGAGCTCACACCAGCATAATGTTTGTATGAGCAGCCAAATGCTGACCTCGTGAACAGTAGCTTACAGTCAAAGTAACACATATAAGGCAGAACTATGCTGAGATGGCTGACCAGAGTACAGTTTATATAAGCAGCCATATGCTGACCTCCTAAGCTGAATCATACTGAGTTGATGACTCTGAATGGTTTAAAGAGTATATGGACAGCCATATGCTGACTTCATATCCCATTAACCAAACTGATAACAAAAACAAATCTAAAAAATAAACAGTTATATGCTGACTTGTCTATTCAAGAAAGTCGGTGCCAGTACATGTGTAAAGGGAAGTTTAACTTGCAAGCTTTTAAGGCTAAGTTTGGCAATTTTAGAATCTAAAAGCATTTATCCTAATGTAACGCCTAATGGCATTAGAGTGCCAAAGATCAAGTTGTTGAATGGCATTCTCAGACAATCCATTCTTTGCTGCCTCTGTGGCAGTGCCTACGCGGAAACTATTACCTAAATAAAGTCAGGAGTCCAAGCCTATACATTTACGGCATGTTTAAGGTGAGACGCCACAAAACTGTAAGGAACTGCAACCCCTGGTTTGAAGGCGAATAAAGGATCAGATGTGTGTTGGTATATAGCAACATATTAGTTCAAGCCTTGGACAGGACAAAATTGACAATGGTTATTGGCTGTTAGGGTACTTATTATCGGCTGCCTATCATTCATTATATTGGAATACCTGAGTGTGATTTGTACTGAATTATCATCACTAAACAATATGGCTTGTCTTTGAATTACTTTGATATTAAACGTGTTGTTTCTAGGGACCAGTTCACCTAAGCGCATGAAGGCATGAAAGGCAAGAAGGAAGATTGCTGACAACAGAATCTTTGTGTCAGCTTCTTGAACTGTATGATGTAATGCAAATAATAATTTGATGATAGGTTTTGTGATTGGAAGTCTTGAGTCAGTATACTTTGCTAGGTTATGGGTACCTTTGATAATTTTCCTTACTATAAAGGAGTGGGTAAGATCCTGAAGATCACAAAGTTTATGAACATAACTAATAGCTGAAATATGTGAAGTGATAGTAGAAGGAATTAAGCCCTGTGTGAACAACTCCCCAATAAAATTGTAGACAGTTCTTCTGAAAAAGGAAGAGAAAAGGTAAATTGTGAGCAGCACAAACTTTCTGCAACAAGCTCCAGCTTCGGAGATACAAATGTTTTGAAGAGACAGATAATGATGCCTTGAGTAACTTCTGACTTGATTCGCTTAAATGTAAATCAAATGGTCTGGTACTGTAAATGGTTTGGTGTCCAACCATGGGGCACATTTCTTGGCTTCCTGGAATTTGAAACGTGAAAGGTGATCTGCAAGTACATTTTGCTTTCCTGGAATGTGTTTTGCTTTGAATAAAATGTTAAATTTCATTGAAGCAACAATAATCGCCGTATAAGTTGCATAAGCGTTTTGTCCCTGCTTGACTGTTTATTAACAACTTCAACAACTGCTATATTATCAGAGAAAAGCAAAATCTTTTGATTACTTAAATAGGGACCCCACATTTCTACCAACAAAACAATTGGGAAAAGCTCTTTAAGAGAAATGTGATATTCTGTATGGATGTCTAACCAAGGTTGTACAAACCATTTTGACCCAAATACAGCTACATAACCCAAACTACCAGATGCATCAGTGTACATATGTAACTTCTGTGAAGAAAACCACTCATTCTGATGAAAAACACATTTGCCATTAAAATGATCAATAAAAAGTCGCCATGCTTTAATGTCAGCACGCTCCTCAGATGTAAATTTAAGGTAGTGAGTGGGTTTAGAAACACGACATGTCAAATCTATTAAATGTCTCAAAATGCATGAGCAGGTGTTACCACTTGACAAGCGAAATTTAGCAAACCTATCAGAGACTGCAGTTCTTTTAACTGAATTTTCTTTCTTTGCACTGTCCTTGCTAGCAATTGCCTTATATTGACAAGTTTGTCTTGAGGCAACCAACTTTCCATAAGAACAGAATTTACCTCTATTCCATATATAGTCAAACAAGTAGTAGGCAAAATTATTTTTGACTCTTTGAGAGGAACCCTTAATATCTGACATAGGTTTTGAAAATTCCTAATATCAGACAAGGTTTTGAAAATTCCTAATATCAGACAAACATTTTTGAGATGCAGCTCGTCCTAAGAAGAAAATATCAATAAGATGAGACATACCAGAGCCCTGATATTTATTTAACATTATCCACTGTAAGGCTGTACTTAACCTCTGAAATAACTGACATGATGAACTGGCACCCATTGGTAAACATTTATCAAAATAGTATTGATTATCCCACATAAAACCTAAAATGTTGTAATCTGCAGGGTGAATTGGAATATTTCGAAAACCGTCCTCTATGTCTAACTTAGCCATAAGTGCCCCTGTACCAAACTTCTTGATTAACTGTATTACGTTTTCTATGGAATCATAATGCACAACTGAATTTTCTCGCGAAATGTGTTCATTAACCGAATTACCCTCTGGAAAAGAAAGTTCGTGAACAATTCTAAATTCTCCAGGTAATTTCTTGGACACAAGCCCCAATGGTGAACAAATGAGATTATTAAAGGGTTTAAGTACATGTGGACCTGAAATACGATTCAGCCCCAACTCCTTATCCAGCTTTTTGCTGACTACCGAAGGACTTTTCCTAACAGAAGAATGATTGTTCTTAACAGTGGTTGAATGAAACTCCATACAACCAAGTTTAAACTCATATTTAAACCCGTCAACGAGAATATCGTGTAAATCCTTGTCATAACTTCATGCTTTATTGTTGTTGGTATTGTTTGATTTGTTAAATTTGTTTCGATCTACATTTAATTCTGGGATGCTGTTCACTGCACGTTTGGCAAATGTGTTTGAAATAGCATGGCGAGTGTTTACATTGTGTGCCATTGTTGTAGTTGAAACAAACCCGCTGTGTTGCTTTGGAACGATTTGAGGTGTTCGGTAAGGAACGAAAAGAACGAGTGAGGGTGCAGGCTTTGATCATGTATTCAGTAGTAGGGAGTTACCATGGGACCTTATTTGACTGGCGGAGCTTTCTAAAGTTCTCGTCATAATATATCCATGCACTATCTTCATAGGAATTCCAAATTTACCTAGAAGTGAAGCAATATTTAAGGAGATTTGCATACTCAAATGGTGACTTTTCTGTGTATATTGACATGAGTATCAGAAAAGCTGATGTCCATTGGTACAATGACATGATGTATTGTTTCGATGAATGAAAGTTTAAGTGAATGGCATTATTTTCTATTTGAATTGAAATATTTTCCTCTCTGAAATTGGGTAGTAAACACTTAAGATCTATAAATTGATCGTCCCAGATTTTGTTTCTGATACGCACTGGAACACTCGCACCAAGAGGAATGCCATTTGCCACTGACAATGGAACAGCATGTGAGGTGTTAGTATCACATGCATCTGTCATCGACTCTCCTAAAAGCAATTGTTGAAGTGTGTTGACAAAATTAGATTTATTTAAGTCTCCGGAAGAAGTGCTAGGAGCCTGTGTAGGGATATTCGTATACATAAAATTACTACTGGATGTCAACGCTTGTTGTTGCCTCAAAATTGCTGCTGCTAGCTGATCGTAATCGATTGAAGGGTTGCTGGAACAGCTTACTGGAGGTAATAATGGAATGACATCAACAACATCACAAGGGGGATATGCCACATGAGGAGCTTTTTGAGTGTGTAACCTCTTCTTCCCTTGTGGGTTTGGATTGGTCGTCACAGATTTCCTTTTCTTTGGTGGCATCTTATTCTACAACAATTCCAAGCATGTTTTAATTGACATGGGTGAGGATACTAATTGTAGCCACCCAGTTATGATCACAATAGGATATGAAACACTATGTAAACATCCTGATCATGTTAAAAAGGCATAGGTCTTACCATGATACATCCCAAGATATCAGTATCATTTTAATTGTCAGTGAAGACTGGGCAGTCACAAGTAAATTAGTTGCAGCTCATTGTAAATAAAAACAAGTATAATCTAATCTCAAATATAAATGAGCTATAAATAAACTTAGCTGCAACTATTTCATGACAATATGAGCAACCAATTTTAAATAAATAAACAAATCCTCCAAACTCTTGCACATAGTCGGGAAGAATAAAATTAACAAACTTGTTGCCTTTGCATAAATAACAAGGAATCAATTAGTGATCCTCCAACAGACTGACTAAACTGAGACAACCAGGTTATTGTGAAGAAAGCTGGTATAGTATGTAGACAACCAGCTAATAACTGTATGATTGATAAGTAAAACTGATGCTGTCGTATATCAAGTACTTGTGAACACATAGCCAGAAATTATCACTTGCATAACAAGCTAACAAAACAAGGAATAACTTGCCATGCTGAGATCAGCCATTATTAAGCACCATTTGTGCTATGTACTAGTATTGATACTTAACTAATCCTGATCCGTTGCCCGTCTCGCCAAATGGGAGGCATGGAGGACAGTACTTTTAACACTTTGCAAGTACTTGCTCATGAACCGGTGATCATGGTAACTGTCTATTATGTGAACCCCGTCATGCGCCAGGTATTTCATGTCTGGGTCCCAGAAGCCACGGTGGTGCCAAAATATGAGGTTACTGTTTGAGGAGTGACACTGGTCATGCAGAAGTTTATTGGTGTCAATCACTTTGGTATTGAAATGACTTCCTACTTTTGATGAATGTCTGCGTAGCAATTGTCCAATAATTACAGAAGAGAAGTTATTTGTTACCAGTAAAAAATGTGCCGGTGCCATGCTTTGCCGAGTAACGTCGCGTGGTGTTGCCTGTGGATCTGCTAAGTCATTTCCACCGATCTGGATCATGGATGTAACAAATACCGTTGTCAGTATGGATACTTTGAAAGTCGAGTAGTTCCCTGGAATTGGCCAGCTCGTACGTCTTGAGACCGCCCCTAGCACGAATTAACACTTCATAACTATCTTTCTGAAGACGTAAATTATCATAATGTTGCACATTGTTCATGAATACACCGAGCCTCCTTATGAAGGAATGGTCCATCAGCACCACTGTTCTTGGCTTTGGGTATCGAGTCCTTACACCCATGCCATCTGCTGGACTATTCAATTAATTAACGAAATGTTCACATTGATTTACCTTAAGTGATATCTCAGCTATGTTTTATTAAAACAATGTTGTATAATTAAGGAACTTGACGCAAGTTTAAATTGAGCAAAACCTCGTGCTTCGTCGGATTTTCATTATTTGGAATTCGATCCCGATCTGAGTTGAACCCCCTCTTAATACAACAAATAATGAAATTGCAATTTATAAATTATCATGGAATTACAATGTAAAAGCTTGCATATAAAACATTTTATGAGATATAAAATTTTATTTTTGCGAGTAAAACCTCTTGCTTATTTCTTTACTAATGATATCTAGGAAAACATTTTTATTTTCTTTACTAATGGTTTCTAGTAAAACCTAATGCCTAGTTTTTTAACTAATGAATGCGCTGAAGAAATGGAATTTGTTTTCATACAATTTCCTCCCCCTAAGGAAAAAATATGATCTGGATTTAAACCTGATTCCGTCATCAGTGACATTTGGTAAGGAGGCAACATATATGTTGTTGTCCTTCACTGAAGTTTTTGTGTAATTGTGACAACATTTACATGTACGGTAGGTTTGAGAAGTGGTGGTATAACTATACGTTGAAGTTTGTGTATAACTGTGACAACATTTACATATACGGTATGTTTGATAACTAATAGTCTACCTATACACTGAAGTTTGTTTGTAACTGTGACAACATTTACATGTAAGGTAGTTTTGATAACTGGTGGTATATCTATACATTGAAGTTCGTGTGTAACTGTGACAACATTTACATGTACGGTAGGTTTGGTAACTGGTGACATACCTATATATTGAAGTTTGTGTGTAACTGTGCAGAACATTTACATGTACGGTGGGTTTGATAACTGCTGGTATAAATATACACTGAAGTTTGTGTGTAACTGTGACGACATTTACATGTACAGTAGGTTTGGTAACTGGTGACATACCTATATATTGAAGTTTATGCGTAACCATGACAACATTTACATGTACGGTAAGTTTGATAACTGGTGGTATACCTATACATTGAAGTTATTAGGGAAATTACATGTAAAAATGAAGAATGTTCATTTATATTTGGTAAAAACTCAACAGAGAATTTGTTTTTAAATGATCATAGTTTGCGACAAAAGATGTCGCTGGTTGATATGTTTATGCTATGAGTCTTTGTGACCTTCTCTGTTACTCTTCTTGTTAATGGGGTTGCTTTTATGCATGTAATTATGTGTCATGCTTCCTCCTTTTACATCTTGTTTTCCCGTGGGGATCCGGGTTATCACGGCCTGAAGCTAACTTTGTATGCTACCAGTCCAGCCGGACTGATTAAGGTATAATTTCAACCAGTCCGCAGAAAAAATACCAGTCCACCAGAGTTTTCCAGAAGTAATTAAACATATTTCGTTAATGTTATTAAAATGAAATAATGGAATCTAACTCAATATGCCTCAGACAAAATTGTAACATTAAACGTGAGATTTATATTTACTAACCGGTTGTTTCTGATATCTACAGAGGAATGCCAAATGCATGTACAAGATTCAATAAGTATATTTTCCAAAATGATGGTTTAGAAAATTAGCTAGTTCCATCGGACTCACTAAAATAAATGTCAGTCTGACCGCCGGACTTTTAACCAGTCATAGACTAACGGGTATATGTTAATTTCAAGTCCTGGTTATAATTTGTCCTCAATACACCTTGCTTGTCGAAAGAGGTGATCACCCCGGTCCTTCGGATGAGACCATAAAAACCGAGGCTCCGTGTTACAGGAAGTGTGACATGATTAAAATCCCTACCTGCTAAAAGGCAGTAAATGCAAGACATAGACCTAATATTCCAGCCCTTCATCGACAATAACCAACATGTCAGGACGAAGTCAAATTCGAGTTTACGCATATAGAAATGGGATATTTCGTAGAATACCACTCTATTCTGATAAAAGCAGTATGAACCTGTTAGCCAAAACAAAGTGGAGTCTGAACAATGGAGACATTTTTATTGTTACGCTGTCAATGAACATATATTGTCATCTTCCCAAGCAAATTTGTTTTAATTGTTCCATATTAACATGCAAACATTGTAACATACAAAATATAAAGATACTAATCAAAATTTTCTATGCCTACTTTTGTGATTTGGAAATCAAAGCAATTATTGCAGTAGATTATAAGTTGCTAACATTATCGTCTGCCTGGTTAAACGCCTTCGCCTCAAGTCGGCAACAAATGGAATCACAGTTGAGTTTTCTAGACCTTTACCAGTTTTGTTGAAAAACTTTAAACACATGTTTGATTCGCTTTGTAGAGTCCAATTTTTTTGGTTTTTATTGGGCTCTCAATATTCAAATAATCTTTACAAAATAAAAATACTGGAGTAAAATGCGGCCCATGACTGCACAAGAACATGCAAGAGCTGTTGATGTCTCAAAGCAGGAGCAGTGCATGGAAGGTTTGTTTTCCTTTACTATAGCTTTTTCTTTGACTATTAACTTTCAAAATGATAAAGCTAATTCATATCAATCATTACAGACCGCTAGTATATTATCAGATACACCCAAAATGGGGGATAAGCAGATTTAGATGTTGCGGATTCTAAATATAATACCGACAGGTTTTCGCAATTTTTGGATGAGATGGTTTCACTCAAGATGAAATGTTGTTTTATAACTTATTCGTTATACTTATCAATAGTTATATTCACAGTGATAAAATATGATTACAGTACAATGGGAAAACTTGAGTGGGGCGTTAGAAAGTTTGTTCAGTATATAATCGCTTTAATCAATGTATGTCGCTAATGGTGACACTGCAAATAATGCTACAGTTGTCCATCTTCTTAGTACCGAATACTCAATGAGAGTGATGCTTACAACGCATTGTTTAGTATTTGCATTTTTAATGAATATTACAAAATGAACATTTTATCATCTTAAATTTCTATGTTGCTTGTCACATTGTTCCGTTTACACGGCGTTCAGATCTCAAGTAATGATTTCATTTTTTTCTAATTTCGTCAAATATCCCAAAGTTACATGGTTTCCTTAACAACAGTTTAAATTGAACTCTATAAAAACATGGTTTCTAATTAATACAAAGTACGATGTAATTCGGAAATCATACATAATTCTACACCCAACGATGTTCAACTAAAGTACAATACAGCAATGAATTCCCGATTTCCTAACTAAGTGATATTATCCCCTTACGTTGCTGTGTTTATTGATTTGCATTGTCATTAACTGTTAAAATAGTTCGTTTTCAAACACAATTGTGACAGGAACATTATGCGAAAAAGGTGAAGATACACACAGCAGTAAAACAATACATACAGCATTCATAACCAACTTCCCTCGACGTATAAACGTATCGATCATCGGTTTATTCTCTGCCGGAAGTGACTATTCGCCATCTACTTCAACTCATACACTGTATAGGATTCTAAAATATATACTATACAATTCCATTGAGGAAATGTATTAAAATATTGCTAAATACAACCATTATCAGCATGATTCTATGTTATAACTACCTGTACATGTAAATATGCTCACACACATGTTGCAAAATGATGATGCATATCGTATGCAATTTTCACACCTTTTCACAGTACACAATTTCGTAAAATACGACAATTCATCAAAACACTTTCCATTTTTACGTGTCTTTTCCTCAATGTTGAGTATGTAACATTTGTCTTTTCCTCAATGTTGAGTATGTTACATTTGCCTTTTCCTCAATGTTGAGTATGTAACATTTGTCTTTTCCTCGTTATAGATTGCATATCCATGCTATACATGTACCTGTGGATTGTAAACCATGTCTATGATCATGAAAAATTCAAGATGATATTGATGCTCGAGAGCTCATTTATAAAACCGGGAACAATATATTTCCAATAAATATCAAATTCCAAAAGTTATATGATCCTTTACTTAATAATTCGCCATGATTCCAATTTCAAAAGGTAATTACCCTTTGAGATTATCGACGAATTGCATCAATTCGACTCTGGAATGAACCATTTGTAAGTCTCAGTACTGCCTACAAATAAAGATAGATAAATAATAGTTGTATTTAAACTAAGATTATAGAATAGGGCTGGAATTCATCGTTATTATATTGCTTACTATTTGGTATATTAAGAAAACAGATTAAAGAAAACAAGGGAAAAGCAGTTTTAAAACATACAATGACGGGGTTCGTTTGTAAAGATTCGAGGATGTTTTTTTCCCCATTAAATCTTAGTAAGAATCAGTATCATATTTATCGGATTAAATCTCTTGGATGAAACAACAAGAGCGCGATTGAGTTAAGGCTTTCCCCATAAATACCAGTGCTGTACATAAATGTACTTTACCGCACTGGCACATTGCACGCCGTCACAATGAAAATGCGTCATGACGAAGGTCATGACGTACATATCTACAGTCCTTTTGTGGTTGGAAATGTCAAAATATTGTTTCGTTATTTACCACCGCTGTCAAACGGTAAACTGCAATCGCGTAATAGTTTCTGTCAAATGGGTTATATTAATTTTCTTTGACATTGAAAAAGTTTCAATTTCTTTTTTATATAACATACATGCTAAAGTAATATCCATATTATATTGTGATCTTGATATCGCCCCTAATCTGCACGTATAGTTACTTTCATAATGAACTCATTTGCATAAACAGGGTTTCCGTATATAAAAATTTCATTATTGGCACGACACCCCGAGGTGTTTACGTGAAATATGTTTGATTTATGCGACATGTGAACTTCAGTGCAAAAGGAAAGTTAGGGGATCAAGTTGTGGCTTCAACATAAAATATGTTTTTCAGGCTAGATTCAACTTCGTATGTGCAAAAATCGCTGCATCTTGCATATTCAATGCAACAATTAGACATGTTACAAGTCACAATAAACTTGCTCTCAGCACTTTTCAAATTGAGAAATTAACATGCTTTGAAGTTATATTAACTTCAACTTGCATTGATATCTGGATATCGTGCCAATTCAACGATTTATACATACACGATACGTTTTTATCTTGATATTTGATCACGTGATACAGAGTTGATATAGAGACTGTCGGTCTGGTGAAAAATGTATAGGAAGTCAATATGCACTTAATGATATATACCTATTGTTTTTGTATAAAAGGGTTGTTTTTACAGAATTTGTCTCAAATTGATCTGTTTATTAATGGGGTTTTTTCCTGACATATTTCTATGGCCCTACTTAACACAACTGCGAGGCGCATAATAAACATAAATGCAGATGTGGTAATATTAAATATATGAACAATACACTCGTTACGAGTGAGTGAGTCGTATAATTCTCACCTGTGCCAAATCCTCCCAGTAAAGTCTGAAATCCCCCTCATCCATGCCGTTTAAAGGCAGTATACCATGTGCACTCATGTTCCTGAACTTTCGTATTCTCTCGATGTCATCTCCAGCCGTTCTCTGTCCAACCACTGGCACACACCCCCAGCCATTAGTCGGGGGAGGCACATTGTCACCATAGTTCCTCAGAAGTTTGTACATGATTGGAACATCAAACGAAGTAGACATAACATTTGTGCTACCACCTATGGAATTAGAAAAAGGACAAATACCATCCCAGAAACATGATCAATATTATCATCACAATACACATATAACATATATGAACTCCTTTTCTCTACCACCAAATAAAGAACACGATTCAAGTATTTTTTAAGGAGTGATGAAAAAATCTACCTGCTGGGTAAACACTTCCTATTTGGTCTTCCGTGAATTTGAATCGTCCACTGGTCAAGGGAATCTTGTTATCTTGGAGACACTGTTTTAAATCCTCCGATGGAAATATTGTGTCAAAATACGCTTGCAAAGCATCCCTTCCGGTGATCACAAGTTTCTGAAGTTTCTCTTCATTTGTCTTATTCTGCAGATAATGTGAAATTCGGGTACATTTAGAAGTATCACTTTTGTATACCAGAAGTAACATATCGTTCTCATTTACTGTCTGTGAAGAGACATTGGGTACACTCAGAAATCAATATAAAAAATCAAACAGGAAAAAAATAATGGCCTAAAGCTCCTTTAGGGAGTTTACTCCGCTCTGTCCTACTCATAGCTTTTATGATCGCAATCAATTTCGCAAAGACACCTGGTGAATTCGTTACCACTCAAAGTATTGTGATGTCACATTTTAGCCAGTGAAATGCATTGTTTATAATTAGAGTGATGTAGGGATGCCTTTTTCAAACACTGGAGGCGGTATCAAACAATTGGATACAATCCGGTCGTGAGATACGCTCAAGAATAGATGTGTAACGTGAACTCATGAATCAACAGTTTTCGTCGAAAACCCCCAAATTGTTGTAATAGAATCTCAGTACACTTTTTTTGTCATTAGAACACCACCCCCAGGTATTGTAAAAAAAATGGGTGGCAAAAAGGCATAATGTTATGTGTCGACTTTGATTATTATGGTTAAAAAAAACTAGTGGGTATTGTTTTTTACAACAAAAAAAAAAAAAACCCAGATGTCCCCCCTTCAAAGTTTGATTGTCTAATAACCGGGGCAACAATAATGAGTGCAAACGTCTTACTGTCTGCTTTTCAAGGAATAGGTCAAGGTAAAACATTTTGGTACAGTACATCTTGTCTTAAATCTGCCTTCCACGTTGTAAGTTTGAAAACCTTATGTCAAAGGGTTCTCAGGTTATGGGCTGGACTATACTTTGATGTAAAAGAGTGACCTTGACAATGTAAGTAGGTCAAGGTAAAAAATGTTGGTGATGTGCACCCCTCCTCAATATTGCCTTTCCATATTACAAGTTTGCAGTCTTGATGTCAAACAAATCTTAGTTATGAAATCATCAAGTTTTTTTTAAACATGACATTGAATGAAGAAATGGGTCACGGTCAAAAATGTTGGTACAGTACATCTTGTCTTAAAGGACACATCGCATGTTTTTAAACTTTTTAATTTTTTCTGCAAAATTAATTCATTTCATGCCTAAAACTACATTACATGTGTTTTAAAGGAAACAGTTTGCGTAGTTTTCGAGTTTGAAAGCGATGAAATTCAAATCTTGCGATATGCATATTTTCTTCGATATTTTACGCGCCATTATCTGTGACGTCATATGCGACCTCGAGCGAGAAGATTTGAAAACAGTTGTTGGCCATTTCATTAACAGATTAGATTTAATTGACAAACACACAATTATCACATTAACGGCTTGTAAATAACACTGCATTAGGGTGTTTTGTGCCGTTTAAGGGTGTACTTGCTGTCAGTAGAGAGGCTTTGGACTGTGTTTTTTTCAATTTTTGAAGGAAGGTATGAGGGACAAGACGTGAATATTTTTTGTCGGCACAACGACTTTGCCATAAAAAACCCAGTAGAATTTGTCCCTGTACTTTTTTAAACAAGCACTTGGACAAAGACGTAGATAAACTGCGAGAAAATGGTTCTATCGAAGCTACCCACTGTTACATATAGGCCTACGGCTTATGCTTTCCGTTCTGCTCTCAAATTCAATACACACTCGCACCAACTGACCTTCACCTTGTAACACCATATAGGCAGAACTTCGCTAGCAGTGTCTACCAACTGGTAGTTTTAAAAAAGAAATTTGAAGATAAAAGATAATTGAACTTTCAATTATAAATAATAAAATATGATATTTCCCAACTTTGAATTGAATTGTAATGCTTTCATTTTTTTTTTTAAGGAACACGCACGTGTTAACAACAACGTACAGCACGCCGTGCTCCCACTTCCTAAGTAACAACGTGTAGATAACAAAAAAATAATGATTAATAAAATTGCTTGAATAAAATAATCTAAAAGTATTGGGATTTTCACCATAAGTTTGATAATTTTTATTATTATTTTTTCTCTCGAAATGCACCCGTGACAGTAGGCCTAGTTGTCAATGATACATAATCGTATCATAATTTAGATCTAACTTCTCCAAAATAAATTTAATAATAATTGCACTGTTTATTTTCAAAAAGCAACAACGCTAATTACAGTTCTTTACAGAAATGACATTACCATATTGTGTTTAGACAGTGATCCCATGTAAACATTATTTACTCGCAGTTTCATACTCGCTTTCCTCGCTACATTTGGGCCGCTATTTGTATGCACTGGTGGCTAAAAGATATAAGACTCGGGAAATTTGTTAACATCGAAATAAATGTTATCCATGGTAAATTTATTAGGCCCCTAAAACCCGAGTTTTTAAAAATATCTAACACTACTTTTACAACAAGTTGATCGACGAAGGTCGCATATGACGTCACTGTACCACGTGACTACCTATCTAATTAACTAGGCTTTTTGAAATCGGGGCTTAGATTTAAGTCCGTATTGTGGCTAATTATCGCAATACTTCAGCGAACAAACTATTACAATTAATTTCTATAAGCATAAGGAAGACAAAATGCATATAATTTTGTATACTTTGAAAACACGATATGTGTCCTTTAATGCCTGCTTTCCATGTTGTAAGTTTGAAATCATAATGTCAAAGGGTTCTCAGGTTATAGTCTTGACTATACTTTGATGTAAAAGAGTGACCTTGAATGAAAAAAAATGAGTCAAGGTCAAAGATTTTGGTACCTTACATCTTGTCTTAATATCTGCTTTCTAAGTTGTAAGTTTGAAATCCTAATGTCAAATAGTTCTCAGGTTATAGTCTTGATGTAAAATAGTGACTTTGACACTGTAAGTGGATGAAGGTCAAACATGTTTGTGGTGTGCACCCCTCTTCCATATAACCTCTCCATATTCTAAGTTTAAAGTTTTAATGTTAAACAGTTGTCAAGTCAGCTTTTGGCCTGGACTATATTTTGAAATAAAAAAAATGACCTTGACTTTATAAATGGGTCAAGGTTAAACATTTTGGTGGAATCCCCCTTTCCTCATTCCCCCTTCTCACATTCTAAATTTTAAGTCTTAATGTCAAAGCGTTCTAAAGTTATGGTCAATTCATGTTTTTCTTAATTTTACCTTGAATGAAGAAAGGGGTCAAGGTCAAAAATGTTGGTGCACTCTTCCATATCATCTCTCCATATTCCAAGTTTGAAGTTTTAATGTCAAACAGTTGTCAAGTCAGCTTTTGGTCTGGACTATATTTTGACATAAAAATTGACCTTGACTCTATAAATGGGTCAAGGTCAACATTTTTGGTGGAATTCCCCCTTTCCTCACCCCCTTTTCATATTCTAAGTTTGAAGTCTTAATGCCAAAGGGTTCTAAAGTTATGGTCTATTCATGTTTTTCTTAATTTGACCTTGAATGAAGAAAGGGGTCAAGATAAAAAATTTTGGTGGAATTCCCCCTTTCCTCATTTCTCCTTCTCAAATTCTAAGTTTGAAGTCATAATGTCAAAGGGTTCTAAAGTTATGGTATATTCATGTCTTTCTTAATTTGACCTTGAATGAAGAAAGGGGTCAAGGTCAAAAATGTTGGTGCAGTGCACCTTGTATCTATGTCGTCTTGCCACGTTCCAACTTTGAAATCGTAATGTCAAAGGGTTCTCAGCTATGGGCCTGGACTATATGTTGACGTAAAAGATTGACCTTGAGTTTATAAGTGGGTCAAGGTCAAAAGTTTTGGAAGCGGACACCCCTCCTCTATACCATCTCCTTATGTTCAAAGTTTGAAGTCTTAAAGTCAAAGGGTTCTCTAGTTAGGGCCCGGACAAAATTTGGTTGAAGAAGAAGAATAAGAAGAATAATAATAACGAGCTATAACTGTGTTGGGATGCCAACACAAAAGTCTCCGAACACCTCCTCATGTCAGAAATGCTTTTTGATGCCAGATATGCACTCAGGATCCTCCAAAAACCCTAGAAACAAAATCTGGTTAAAATCCGACGGACTTGTGTTTTGGCCGCCATTTTGTTCAATGGCGGCCATTTTGAAACATTTGAAAATAGATTGGAAGGGAATACTAATTCTAGAAATGAACTGTGGACCCTCCATTTACCCCAGAACCCAAATGTTGTAGATATTTTAACGCTTTGAAATATTTCGGTATATGACGGCCATTTTGAAAATGGCGGCTCAAAAAAAATTTTGATAGTGGACTTGGGGTCACTAAATTACCCTAGAAATAGAATTTGGTTGAAATCCGACAACCTTGAGTTTTTGACGTTTTTTGGCCGCCATCTTGGAACGGCGGGCATTTTGAAAATTTGAAAAGTTGATTGCACCCCTCCTATTGACCGCCTATCAGCTCACAAAGTTTGAAGTGGATCTGTCGAAGCACTTTCACATAATCGGTCGGACAAATTTCTCACCTAAGAAGAGGAATAATAAGAATAATAAGAAGAAAATAATAATAATAACGAGCTATAACTGTGTTGGGATGCCAACACAAATGTCTCCGAACACCTCCCCATGTCAGAAATGCTTTTTGATGCCAGATATGCACTCAGGATCCTCGAAAAACCCTAGAAACTAAATTTGGTTGAATACCGACGGACTTGGTTTTTGGCCGCCATTTTCTTCAATGGCAGCCATTTTGAAACATTTGAAAATTGATTGGATGGAAATACTGATGCTAGAAATGAATTGTGGACCCTCAATTTACCCCAGAACCCAAATGTTGTTGAGATTTTAACAATTTGATGGTGGAAATGGACTCGGGGTCACTAAATTACCCTAGAAATAGAATTTGGTTGAGATCCGACAACCTTGATTTTTTGACATTTTTGGCCGCCATTTTGAAACGGCGGCCATTTTGAAAATTTCGAAAGTTGATTGCACCCCTCCTAATGCAATCTCTACCCAGAGTTATCGTTCCTTACACTCACTTACACCTCTGTAAACGTCTCAAAGGTTTTACAAGATTTTTATAAAATGGCACGTATGCTCAAATAAAGTATGGTTTTGACTTCAATTACAAAAATATACGTAAATAAATAAATGTTGAGCAGATGTCAAGTCTTTTTGTGACACAAGAAGCATTGATTTGGGTTGAAACGTAGATATTGGGTATTTCTATTGCACCAGGCCTATAGATAGGTACATGAAGAATATATAGTAATGGAAAAAAAAAATACAAATAGTTGCTTGTCCTACATTTTCCAGATATTTTATAAAGTAGTTCTTAGTTTTATTAGCCGTAAAAAAAACAATGGATTTACATGTGGAATAACATTGCTTATTTTGAGACGTTAACAGAGGTGTAAGTGAGAGCAAGGAACGACAACTCTGGGTAGAGATTGCTCCTAATGATCCCCTATCAGCTCACAAAGTTTGAAGTGGATCTGTCGAAGCACTTTCATAAAATCGCGCGGACAAATTTCTCAGGAAAGAAGAGGAATAAGAAGAAGAAGAAGAAAATAAGAATAATAAGAACCGAAGCAAAAACAATATGTCTCCGACACTTTGTGTTCCGAGATATAATAATAAGAAGAAGAAGAAGAAGTAGAAAAATGACAAAAACAATATGTCTCCCCTTTGAAGGGGAGACATAATGATAAAACATATACACAGCGAAAAGTCACGAGCATGAAACTACGGGTAAAACAGAAGAGACTTGTATTACTAGTATCTGCCTGTAATTTGTAACAGTGATTGATGTAAACATACATACTATTCTAGAAATTATGAAATTATTTAGAGTTCATAAAATACCGGAATGTCACTATCATATTTTAACGAACGGATTTTGAATTATGGTGTTACTACAATTTTATATGTGAGCATCGTCGGAAACCCACGGTTGATTACGCTTCGTTCCTCTCTCCATCACCGGTGGCTCCATGCATCCCTACTCGTTTATTCTCATGAATAATCAATGAGACAATTTGATTGGGCGCTCATCGTACACCCTGAGCGAATTTGTCCAGTCAACAACACGTTTTCAGCCAAATCTCGGTATACAAGTGATGTGATAGCAAGGTTAAGTTAATGCTACCTTTAAAAACAGAAGAGTTCCGTTACTATAACGATTACTTTGATTGGACGATATTTTTAATTATTCATGAGAATAAGCGAGTAGGAATGAACGGACCCACGGGTGATGGAGAGAGGAACGAAGTGTAATCAACCATGGGTTTCCGACGATGATCTGTGAGGTAAACATTATTTCTGTGATTTATAGGTTACTCACAGGCTTCCAGAACCTTGTTAAAGCTTTCACATCTAGTAGATGATTTCCAGTAAAAATATGCCTCGGGCACACTACTTGTCCTCTGTCTGATATTTCCTCTTCATACACATAACAATTCACATCTCCAGTCAAAACATCTTGGCCAGAGCATTGAAATGTGATCCTGTATGTGATATTTTTGTGAAATGTACTCGTTAAGTAGCCTAGTATTTTCTCTAGAGTTTTTTTTATATTTGAGGCAATATCAGGATCGATAGGTTCATCTTGCTGACGAAATATCTGAATCTGTATTGCTGACATTGTCACAACAACGGCAATAAGGTGGACTTTGTAAACGAATACAGCCACATCTTTATATAGGCACGGTATTCCATGATCTTCCACCACTTCCCATTCAGTACACACAATACAGTCAACTATCAACCGACAGTATAAAAAGAAAGGGAGGAACTGGAAACGAAGTACCAGTACTGACGATTTCGTCTCCATTCCCTGCAGTGCGATCTTTTCTTTCTCACCAAAGTATCTTTTGTTCATACAGGGAACATAATGTTTATCATCCCCAATCGCCATTAATCCGAGCCTTTGCATGTAATATAATATCAAATCTCCCTCGTCATAGTGTATAGATATTTTTTCCCATACACGTTGAAGAAGGCTATCTCTGAGATATCCGGTTTGGTTGAAATATTGCCAGTCCATGTCAGTTTCTGCCAAACATCGGACGTGCTTCTAGTCTGATATGATGAACTTGAAAGAATCAACGAACCACTGGACATCGATAACAAGTGATTTTGACAGTTCCTTTTCATTGAAGTAAAGAATCAAACCGATGTCATTAAAAAAGCGTAAAGCATCCTGTACCTTCACACGAGCATCTTTCGAATCAGGCCAATATTTCTTCTCAAGCTCCCAGACTGGGATAATCCTTTGAATTGACTCTTTTTTCAGCTTAATGAAAACTAATTCAATAATTGACCATTCTTTGGGAATAGATTCTTTCCATCTGTGTTCCCTGGCGGTGGAAACAATGTAGTTTTCTAAGTCAGATAAAGGATCCAAGCAGCCGGTATCATCAATAGGTAGACCGATAAAGAAACATCTATCCGGGTGGAAATGCTTCTTAAGATTTGCATCATATGCCGGAAGCAAATCCAAAAGTCTATCAAAGAACTCGCCTTTATCCTGAGGAAACAATGAAAATACACATATAATAGCAATGGTTTTCCACTTCTTGCCATTCAAAAATTACATGTAGTTAGTCGATGAAATGTGAAAATAATGAACAGTGATTAAATATAACGACTAAAAAATAAAAAGTTGGGCAAATACAATTCCCAGAATATACTATGGGTGGGATCAGTTGCCTTGGAGGAATAAGCATCCCCTTATCAACGGTTTTCTCAAGAATTATCACTTTCTTATCTTCAGGGTTACGTTATCTTTCTATTGAAGTGAGAAACATTGAACTCCAGGACAATATAGGTCACAGGTGTCAATCAACGACATTAACTATTACACAACGTCAAAACTAACACCTAACACCTGTCCTGCAATTATCCTCAATAAAGATTTTTTTAGCTGTTGAGATATTCATACAATATTTGACCACTTTCGACCCCTTATTTAATGGACTGACAACTGAAATGTAATATTTTCGGAAAGATACTTTCATTTTGTAGAACTTTTCCTTTCTCAACATATATTTGAGACCATTCCCTGAATTCCCCAAAAGGGAACGTAAAATATGGCCTATGTTGATCTGACCAATTCTAATTTGATAATGGGTTGAGTTAAGTTTTAATACCAATCTTGCACGTTTCTGAAGTCTACTGATAACAAAAGTTTTTTATGTAAAGTTTCATAAGTTCCTTAAGAGTCAAAGTTCAAGTATGACGGGTGAAATCTAAGCATGTTTCTAGATGTCGAATATGATGGAATACACTGTTTTTCGCTTAAACTAAAGGCGTCAAATTCTCCCTCAAAGTTGGTGATATGAAATGTGAAGACAACGAGCAGTGATCAATCTCATAACTCTTATAAGCAATACAAAATAGAAAGGCAAACACGGACCCCTGGATATACCAAAGGTTGGGTGAGGTGCCTAGGATTTAGTCAAAATTAATTTGACAACAACGACCTAATAATGATTAAATATAATGCTTTACCACCTAAATAATCTAAACAAACTAACCTTTTCATTTGTATTTTCGCTGTGTGTTGCTACAACAATCACTGTCGTATCCTCTGCACAATATGTGTGGATTGAATTTAGCCAGAACCTTGCATATCCTAGAAGTATTAGAATGTAGGATACAATAAAAATGCAATAGTTACACCAATTCTCCTTATAACATTTTTCTTTTACTTCATCGGTGGATGTAAAACGTGAACAAAAGCAAAGTAAGTATGATAGAATTACACGTTGATCAGTATGCACCTTCTGCTCTTCACAAAATATCAGCAACAATAACCTACCTACATGTCGTGTATTTAACTACAAACACTTTAAAAAGTTCATATATCGAACAATGAGCAAATTCACAAATCCTCTATTTGATAAATTTGTTCTATACAATGTTCAAGTTGTCATTGTATATACTTCCGTAAGTCCAGTCCGCAAAGATTGTCCCATTTTGTTCACATCGACTTTCATCAACCTTTTCACTGAAAGATTTGGACATGTCCAAAACCAGAAGGTAAAATGCTCTTCTGCTGAGAAAAACTTGATGACAGGCGTAATAGGCGCATTGTCCACCGAAGTCCACAACACTCAGAATCTGCTTGTTATCTTTTCCTGTGCCCTTAGTTAGTGCTGTTTAATATACAAAAGAAAGTATCAACTAAAATTAATTGATATAGTATGTCAAATAGTTTATATGCTGTGAAAAAATATATAGCGTTGTTGTTTTTGTTTTGCCATCGTGCTTCCAGGATTCCCTGATATTCACAACTTAATTATCGCTAAACAAAAATATATATCGCTTAGTATACATGCGAAGACATTTTCCTTTTGATAATTCATAAACACTCCAGTTCATATATAACAATAAAGAAGCATCTCTATCAAAATCGGGGGTCTCGGCACGTTGTTTTGCTTTTTCCAGCATTATCAATATCGACCTACCTTCGACGAAAGAGAACTGGGCTGAGTGTTTGAAATAAGACTATTGTAATCAATGGTACAAAAATAACAGACTTAGGATCTAATGGTAGCATGATTTACGACACGTACATGTAGATCGTTGTACGTTAGATTAGATTTCAAATGATTGATTGATGGTATATTGTTTAGCGTCCATCTCGAGAATTGTTCACTCATGCAGACGGCATTATTATTGCCGGTGAAGGGCTGCAGAATTTAGGCCAATGCTCGATGCTTACGGTCTTTGGACAGGGAGGGTTCTTTATCATGCCTTATCTGCTATGACGCGTGGCTTCAGTTTTTGCGGTCTCATCAAAAGGACCACCCCATTTAGTCGCCTCTTACGACAATGAAGTTGTACTGAGGACCTATTTTAACCCGTGTCCTACGGGATAAATTTCAAATAACAGAATTTGATGATAAATATTTCAACATTGATATGTAATTGTTAAATTACTACACGAATATAGGAAATTTGTGATGAAGAAGTTGAAGTTTGGCATGTCTAAAGTTTGTAATACGATTGAGTTGATTTGTAAATAACATCTATGGTCAATAAAACGTCCAAGTATGGAACAGATATACAGGACTGTTTCGATGAAAGGTGAAGATAACAAACAGTGATCAATCTCATAACTCCTATAAACAATACCAAATAAACAGTTGGGCAAACATCGACCCCTAGGCATATCAAAGGGTGGAGCAGGTGCTTACGATGAGTGAGCATCCACTGTTGACCGGCTACACCCGTCATGGGCCCTATATCTTGACCAGGTAAACGGAGTTATACGTAGTAAAAATTAGTATACCAAGAACGGCGTAACAATTTGTGTGAATATAAGTATTTAAATTGCTACTTCAAAACTTGTTAGCATGAAAGGTGAAGATAACGATCAGTGATCAATCTCTTAACTCTCATAAGCAATACAAAATAGAGAGTTGGGCAAACACGGATCCCTGGACACACCAGAACATTTCTATTGTGTGTTTAGTTTACATCCCTTTCAAATGTTTTCACTTATGGAAACGCCATTACCGTATTTGAAATGTTTTGTAATAAATCATAATCGATTAAATCATGGCGGTAAATTATGAGATTATTTCTGTTATTAGATATCACTGATGTTCACAGTTCTTTTATTGATTGTTATTTCTATAATTCACCTCTCAAGCAACCATTGTCTGCTATTTCAAACAGATCTTCATGAACCTCCAGTCCTACAGTAGACTCCACTTGTTTTAACTCCTCTATTCCGTTTCTGTAGACGTCTAAGAAGAGTAGTTTTACCAGCTCCGGCACAGCCCACGATCATCAGACGCGCTCTGTGTATTGTCTGTGTTCCTCTTTTAGCACACTCCACGTACCGACACCGTGCTTCGTAATCCCAGTCAAAGATTTCCTCTGGAACTTGATTAACCGAAAATACCAAGACAGTGGCACCCTTATTTCTAAAATACTTCACCAAAATTTCATCTGGTATCTGAACTAAATTATTTTCATAAAACCTAGCTAAATTTCCACTGACTAGGACATTCAAACGCGATTCTAAGAAGGACGGAGCAAAGTGGACTTTTAGTACCATGATATCGACTTATGATATCTATCTATCTATCTATCTATCTACCCATCTATCCATCCTTGTTTCTAATCTATCGATCTATCACTACTCAGAAGAACTCAAAATTCATTTGAAATAATACTTATAATAATAATGATAGAATTTATATAGCGCCTTCTATAAAACAAAATACTCTAAGGGACTGTACATCTCATAACATCTCGTTATAACGATCTAGTTCGTCAATACTACCTATCATTTGGGTCAAATGGTGTCCGACATGTTTCATACCGATTGTTAAGCCGTTCTTGGCACACCGATTTTGTGTGACCGGTCGATAGGGGATGCTTACTGGTGAGTCCAGGGATCCGTGTTTGCCCAACTATATAATTTAAACATAGATCATGACGTCACGTATATAATCTTGCCCCGGCTATGATTTCATTATACAGTGGGTCTATTGTGGCACAGAACATTGTACAAGGGATCACTAGACTAGAGTAAAATTAAGATAACTTATGTAAGTTCATCAACTCAAATCAAAGAGATGCAAATTTGTAAAATCAAAATAGAAACGTGTCTATATTTTTATATGCTAACATACATCTCAAAAAATATATTTTTTATGTTATTTGTGCAACAAAATATGAAACTAATGATGTCTATTTGTATCATCATTTTAAATATCCCAACACACAACAAATTGTTGTGGTCTAAACTCGTACTTTTCATATTCCGTCGTGTTTAGGTTCGTGTTCACACTAATCCTAATTTAGTATTTTTATATGAGTTAATATTGATCCTTGTTCCTTATCCACAGGTGTAGGAACATAATTTTTATATCTAGAAAAGAAATAATCTAACAGAAGCACATCATTGTGCACGTTTTATGCCGTTGATTGCCTATTCCCTTGCATACAGATTATCAGAACTGCAATGTAAATTTAACCCAAAACAGTAGGCACATGCCGTCTTGGGTTGTCAAAGGGGACGTGTCACCATACAAAGTTATGTTTCATAATTTTAACTATTTTTTCAGTGTGTTAAGCAACTCAAATTGTGTAAACTTGTATTATTCGTTTTTAGTTTATTTGGTACTTCATTTTCTGTTTATATGGTATAAAATACATCCTATTACTAATGCTTTCTGTAGTATCTAGTGCGTACACATTCATACAACAACTGATATCACAAACATCCTATTACTAATGCTTTCTGTAGTATCTAGTGCGTACACATTCATACAACAACTGATATCACAAACATCCTATTACTAATGCTTTCTGTAGTATCTAGTGCGTACACATGCATACAACAACTGGTGACTGTTCTTTACTCTAATATCCGTGTCATCCTGATAAACAACTCTAGGTTTGTAGTACGTTAAACTTATTACTTCATTGCATTGGTTTACCAATGTTTAAATCTGAAGATTTTATTCTAATAAAAAGAAAATTAATATTAGTCCTATTTGATATGTGTCCAATATTGACGAACATCTAATGATGGTGTGTACTTGTTGCAAATTAAGAAAGACATGTCTCTAAATTTATAAATTGACTAACAATGTCCAATGAAATCTAAATATTGGAAAATGTAATTGAAAAAGTTTACATTGAATACAATATAAAAACGAGTAAAGCTATATCTAAACAAGAGGCCCATGGGCCACATCACTCACCTGAGTCACCTTGGTCCATATCTGAATACTTTCCATATATATTTGCATGTAAAACCTTAATCCCTAGTATAGCCCCAACTACCCCTGGAAGCCACGATTTTTGCAAACTTGAATTACACCACGTCAGAAAGCTTTTATGTAAATGTCAATTTCTTTGGCCCAATGGTTCTTGAGAAGATTTTCCCTATATCTGTATGTAAAACGTTGACACCCCCCCCCCCCATTTGTGGCCTCATTCTATCCTCGGGGGCCATGATTTGAACAAAGTTGAATCTGCACTATGTCAGAAAATTTTCATGTAAAAATCAGCTTTTCTGGCTCTGGTTCTTGTTAAGAAGATTTTTAAAGATTTTAAAGATTTTTCCAATATATTTGTATGTAAAACTTTGATCCCTTACTGTGGCCCCATCCAATCCCCGGGGCCCATGATTTGAACAAACTTTAATCTGCATTATATCAGGAAGAGTTCATGTAAATCTCAGCGTTTCTGGCTTAGTGGTTCTTGAGAAGATTTTAAAAGTTTTTCCCTATATATTTGTATGTAAAACTTTGATACCCCTTGTGGCCCTACCCTACCCCCGGGGGCCATGATTTGAACAAACTTAAATATTCCATATGTCAGGAAGCTTTCAGGTAAATATCAGCTCTTCTGGACCAGTGGTTCTTGAGAAGAAGATTTTTAAATGACCCCACCCTATTTTTGCATTTTTGTGATTATCTCCCCTTTGAAAGGGACACAGCCCTTCATTTGAACAAACTTGAAATCCTTTACCCAAGGATGTTGTTGGCCAAGTTTGGTTGAAATTGACCCAGTATTTCTGAAGAAGAAGATAAAATTGTGAAAAGTTTACAACAACGACAACGACGACAACGGACAAATTTTGATCAGAAAAGCTCACTTGAACCTTCGGTTCAGGTGAGCTAAGACGAAGTACTTACTGATTTTCTTCACTTTATCTATAATATTTTTTCTTTCTCTACAGCCGATGCTATCACTGTCTTCTCGTTTCCCCATCATTACATGACGGTAAGTACATACATCGTTCATCTTTATCTCTTTTGTGTTGCCACGTACGTACATACTCCAACAACGAGTCAACTGACGACAATCTGATGTAATTTCCATAGTCCTCGACAGTGTTCAGACAATTCAGGAGAAAGTAACTCATCACCTGATGACGGACATCGTCTGACTTGAACCCAACGGCGCCATTCCCTTTATATGTCAATACTTTGTCAGTTTCAACCATTCCTTTTATGACATCGATTTCGTCATCTGTAGAGTCGTTCTGTAAGACGGGAAACACCTCTCCAAGAGCTCTCGCTTTTTCTTTCCAATGGGAATTTAAGGGTGCACTGTATTTCTCTGATATCAAAATTGAGACAAGAATGCTCCATTTTTGGGTGGAGAATGACATTCCACGCCAATCTGAAATACCATCAGGTATGTGATGTAATTTTGCTCAAACTCAATTAAAGGACAAACTTCACCAAGTCTAAAAAGCAGCCCTGTCATGAATTCAAAATGCGTTTTTCTCAAATATAAAAACCATTACACTTTCTATTTTGCTGTTATCTGAACGCGTTTTTGCCGTGGGATATGTATGAAATTGCTTTGTCACCTGATCAAATCCTGGGAAGTTCTTAAGCTCTTTAAATTGTGAATGAATATGTATATTTATGCGCTTGTTTTGGATATTTATAGCCCACATTTATTACTTCAAAAGTACTGATATAATACCTTGTGTTATTTAAATTATATTATTTTAAACGGATCTAGTTTATTTGGCATTGAGATAGTTTAATCTCAATTACAAAATGAGAAGAAAGCGTCATAGTAAACTCCAATAGAACATTAAATAGTGTCCAACGTTGATATATTATGTACTGCAAGAAGAGAGCTACTCATTGTGATTACGTTCCCTCAAGGAGAGCAAATTTCTCATAAGAACTGATCATGTCTCATTGGTATAGCTTAAAATCTAAAAAAAAAAAAAAAAAATAGCCGTGAGATGGATAACTATCCGATACACGTATAACTATCAAGTCGAACATAGAAAGAGTTCACAGAATTCTACTGCTGATGGTCTACCAAGCCCCTGTCTTTGTTCCATGCAAAAATATCAACAGCTGTGATGGAGAAACTTCAAACTTACTGTGCAACAACATATGTCAGAAGTGCTGTAAATCAAAAGTGGATTCTAAGAAATTCTAAAGAACGTTTAGTGAACTTGAACTCGAAAAACTTTTCTCAGATCGACAACATCAAAACCTATGATTTTTCAACACTTTACACGACAAATTCTCACGATAAATTAAAGACTAGACTTTTTGACATCAAAGACAGTTGCCTCTTCAACAAAAAAGGGAAAACGCAAATATGCATATCTAGTGATCAGTCATCCAAAAAATTAATTTGTTAAACACAACTCTGATCCACACATAAGTACTCTGTAGCTACAGTAAAAAAAATAGTCTTACAGTTCCTCGACATGTAAATAAAATTATACATAAATAGAAAAATAATTTTGCTGTGGTCTTGAATTTGATATTTAGATATATCAACAACGTTTTATCTATTAACATCAATAACTGTTATTCATATGTCGATTCCATACGATATATCCATATGAACTCCAAATATAAGACACCACAGAGTCGTCCACTTAAATTTCGTACTTAGATATTGTATTGAAAATAGATACTAAAGGCAAACTAACAATCAACAGTCTCGTTTGAAATCAGCATTTCGCTAATTATATGGTGATTATAACGATCTACCTCGTCAATACAACCTATAATTTGGTTAAATGCTGTCTGAGGTGTTTCATACTGATAGTTAGGCCGTTCTTAACACACTGATTTTGATTTTGATTGATAAATCTGTTTACCTGATCAACATACAGGGCTCATGACAGGTGTGACCGTTCGACAAGGGATGCTCACTCCTCCTAGGCACCTGATGTCACATCTGGTATATCCAAGGGTCCGTGTTTGCCCAACTCTTTATTTTGTATTGCTTATATGAGTTATGAGATTGATCTGACTTTAATCGAAACTGTTGAAACCCCTGTATCATCGGCTTGTTTGTCAGTAGACAACCTCCATTTAAAAACTTATCATACGCAGAATATTTTATTGCATATCGAATCAGTTGAGAGATATAAATACAGTTGCTTCTTCAACAAAATCGGAAAACGGAAATATTCATATCTAGTGATCAGTCATTCAAAAACTTACTTTGTTAAACATCACTCTGATTCTACGCACAAATACTCTGAAGTTGAAATAAAAATATGCTAGAGTTCCTCATTGACAATATCTTCGTGGTCTTTGGTGATCAGGTCTTCCAACAGTCTGTTGGAATTCCCATGGGCACGAATTGTTCTCCTTTGTTAGCTGACCTGTTTTTATATTCATATGAAGCAGAATTTATTCAAAAACTTCTACGTGAGAAGAAAAAATCTCTTGCTGTGACCTTCAATTCGACTTTTAGATATATCGATGACGTTTTGTCTATTAATAATGATAGCTTTCATTCATATGTCGATTTGATATATCCCTGTGAGCTCGAAATAAAGGACACCACAGAGTCGTCCACTTCTGCTTCATACTTGGATATTTTATTGAAAGTAGACATTAACGGCAAACTAACAACTCAACTGTATGACACACGGGATGATTTCAGCTTCTCCATCGTCAACTTCCCACATTTATGTGGCAATATTCCATTATCACCTGCATATGGTGTTTATATATCTCAACTGATTCGATATGCAAGAGCTTGTTCTGGGTATAGTCAGTTTTTAAATCGAGGTAAGCTACTGACAAACAAGTTGATGGTACAGGGATTTCAACAGTCTCGATTGAAGCCAGCATTTCGCAAATTCTATGGTCGTTATAGCGATCTAGTTCGTCAATACAACCTCGCATTGGGTCAAATGCTGTCTGACGTGTTTCATACCGATTGTTAAGCCGTTCTTGGCACACTGATTTTGACTGGGGATAACTCCGTTTACCTGATCAGGATATGGGGCTCACAGCGGGTTGACCGGTCAACAGGGGATGTTTACTCCTCCTAGGCACCTGATCCCACCTCTGGTGTGTCCAGGGGTCCGTGTTTGCCCAACTATCTAATTTGTGTTGGTTGTAGGAGTTATGAGATTGATCACTGTTCATTATCTTCACCTTGTATACCATATGCAGGTAATAATGGAATATTGATATATAAGTATGGAAACTTGGTGATGGAGAGAATGAAATTATCCTGTTTGTCAAAGTGTTGATATCTTAGTTTAAAACCAATCAAAATACGGATGTATATTTAATTGATGTGATAAAATTTAGAAATACATTTCAAAATTAAGGATTATATACCCCCCATGCATAGCTCTGATCCTTGAAAGAATTTGTTTCCAGGATTTTGGCACTCTAGAATTCCTTTTTAGCTCTTACAAGTTATTTGTCATTTCGAATTTCCAAAATTTCGGCTTGAGCATCACTGAAGAGACATTATTTGTCGAAATGCGCATCTGGTGGATCAAAATTGGTACCGTGTAAGTTTTACATGTTAACCGTTTCCCAAATTATAATTGCAACATGTTCCATTCAAGCTTCATATCGCGAAATCCCCAATTTATTTTCGTGAGAAAAGAACACATCATTGAATGGTTTTGTGAAAATCTCTATACTTTAGGTTAGTTTTGTTGGTTATGCACTTATTACTATGCAGAAGTATCTCATCGTTTTTATGTTATCTCCTACTTATTCAGTAACATAATACACTAGATATATAGAACGAAGACTTATTCCTGATGTAACCTGATGAAAGGTGAATATAACGAACAGTGATCAATCTCAGAAATCCGATAAGCAATACAAAATATATAGTTGGGGAAACACTCAACCCTGGATATACCAGAAGTGGAATCAGGTACCTGTGGGGAGTAAGTATTTCATGTCAAACGGTCACACCCGCCTTGAGCCCTATATCTTGATCAGATAAAGATGAATATAACAAACAGTGATCCATCTCATAACTCCCATTAGCAATACAAAATAGAGAGTTGGGCAAACATGGACACCTAGATATGAAAGTTGAAGATAGCGATCAGTGATCATTCTTATAACTGCAATAAGCATTACAAAATAGAGAGTTTGGCAAACACGGACCCCTGGATATAGTAAAGGTGGGATCAGGTGCTTAAGAGGAGTCAACACCTGTCTAATTCTTTTATCATGTCTGGATTACCAAAAATAGAAGGATAGATGACACGTGATATGTTAAGTTCCTATATGTCCACCTGTACAATATGTCCGCCTGCACAATATGTCCGTCTAAGTTTGGACCAAAGTGTCCTTATATGTCCGACTGCACTAAATACCGCCCATTTTTTTGGTCCAAACTGTCACTAAATGTCCGCCTGCACAATATGTCCGCCTAATTTTAGACCAAAATATCACTATATGTGTCCGTATGTACAATGTGTCCATTTACTTTTGGAACGAGCTGTCCCAATATGTCCACCTATAAGAATTTGATTACTATGATATTTCGATGTAATCGACATTTATACAGTAATGTGTGTCTCTGTGAATCACGTTTTCTTCCCATGGGCACGAATTGTGGTCCTCCGTTAGTTGACCTGTTTATATATTCATATGAAGCAGAATTTATTCAAAAACTTATATGCGAGAAAAAATAACTTACTGTGGCATTCAATTCAACATTTAGATATATCGACAACGTTTTATCTATTAACAATAATAACTTTCATTCATATGTTGATTCGATATATCCATGAGAACTCGAAAAAAAGACACCACGGAGTCGTCCACTTCTCCTTCCTACTTAGATATTTTATTGAAAGTAGACATTAACGGCAAACTGATAACTCAACTGTATGACAGGCGGGATGAGTTCAGCTTCTCCATCGTCAACTTCCTATATTTATGTAGGAATATTCTATCATCACCTGTATATGGTATTTATATATCTCAACTGATTCGACATGCAACAGCTTGTTCTGTGTATGGTGAGTTTTTAAATCGATGCAATCTACTGACAAACAAGTTGATCGTTCAGGGGTTTCAACAGTCTCGGTTGAAGTCAGCAGTTCACAAATTCTATGGTCGTTATAACGATCTATTTCGTCAATACAACTACCATTAGGTCAAATGATGTCTGACATGTTTCATACCGATTGTTAGGCCGTTCTTGGCACACTTATTTTGACTACGGAAAATTCCGTTTACTTGATCAGGATATAGGGCTCACGGCGGATGTGACCAGTCGACATGGGATCCTTTCTCCTCCTAGGCACCTGATCCGTGTTTACCCAACTGTCTATTTTGTATTGCTTATAGGAGTTATAAGATTGATCACTTCGTTATTTTCACATTTCATATAACTGTGACAATATTAGTAACTTTTACGCCAACACCTGTCGATTACATATACTACTGTACTTCTACCATATTTAAACTAGGATCATGGAAGTTATCATGACATATATACTTATATTCACTGATATTTCATCTTAGGGAGTTTAAATTGCTTTTGTGGAGATAAAAAATGAATATGTCTAACTGGTTACTACGATCTTGAGTTTAAGGGATATATACATTTGAAATGTATTTTTTTAAAATCATTATTTCAATACTATAAATAAATGAAAAATGAATACCCGTTTATAGACAATGTCGAATGAGCAATCGTTAATAAGTCAGTTTCAAGATAAGAGTTTTCCTGTGTAGGAGGTACATTTAGTAGAACTTTGAGGGCCTAAGTGGGACAGGGTGAAACTACCGTCAATGAGGAAGACGATAAAATGTATTAAAAGCGACTTCTCTTTAAATATTTAAATGTTGGAAATACAAAATACTAATGAAAGAAATGTTTTACAAAAGCAGAAACATAAAAACAATGTCATATTTGAAAGTAATATCCTGGATATCATACCTACGATCAACAAAATTACGTGATATAATAAGAATTCCATGTATTTAATTACTTCCTCAATACTTATCACTTACTTAGTTTGTATCAGTTGAATTCGGGCGATGAAACAACGTATGAGAGACTTACTGAGTACATTCACTTAAGCAGTGATGAATATTCGTCCCACTCCCGCATGTAAACACGTTGCTTCGCGCCTTACACTGTACGGAAGTTCTTCAAAGGGAAATAACTCGAACGTATCTCTAAACCGGCGTATTGAATATTGCATTTCTTATTTCCTTTATTATTTTCTGAATTACTTCCTTGGTTATCAAGAAAAATAATTGAATAGAAACCTATAATCGTCACTCCTCCATAAGGAAGTTATGAAATTCTTTTAATGGAATTCATAATTTCATAATTCATAATTTCCTTACGTTTCCAGCTGTAGCCATATGGGATAAGAGTCATAATGTTACAGATTACAAATAATCCGAAAGCAATACAAGATGAGGAGAAATTGGAGATGAATGGAAACTCCCAAGAGTAGAGATTTGGGGGGATATAATATGAAATGAAAATCTTTACGTCAGTACCTTTCGTATTTTCAGAATTCACCAAACCGTATAGCTATACCTTCACACAAGTATGGATGGATACATATTTCAATGAAAGAAACAGCATGTACCGTTAAAAGGTGAGGACCTGTGTATCATAGATATACCACAAACATAGCAGCTGTTTCCTTTTCTCGCTTCGATATTTAACTTTCATAATGAACTTTACCAAATTTATCAAATATGCTTTCTTCATAGTTTGCTGATATGGAATTTAACAATTCTATGAGCGTGTACTTATCAAAATGTGTTTAATTATTCAGTTAAAACATATCTTTTTAGGTACCATTAATTAGCTAAACACCCATCGCATTAGGTCTATACGTCACGCATTTTTACACACCAATATTACAATAAACATATACTACACAGTTTCAAAATAAATTCAGTACACCAGATCTGTAAATTAGGAAGGCTTGTTTGATAAAAAGCGGTATTTCACTTAAGATGTACGATTAAATTACATAAGAGGGGGGGTGTGAGATTACAGAAGAGTACGGAGCGGCTTCCTTAAGTAGTTCATCTCTTGACACGTTTCCGGTATACCTGCACTATGTAGTATACACCATACCTGACACCTGTCCGTGACACCTCAAGCAGAACCTGATTATCAATTATTACCGAAGCCACCAAAGACAGTTTATTTTAGTTTACTTTGATATTTGACCTCCCAACTTCCGTTATTCATCTCTAAATTAGTATTATATTTTTGCAGTAATGCCTATATATATACAGAAAGAACATTTAAAATACAAATTGATAAAGATGTCACTCGTTTCGACGATTGTTTTATGAAGATAAATATGGGCGGACATATAGTGACAGTTCGTTACAAATGTAGTTGGACATATTGTGCAGGCGGACATATAGTGACAGTTTGGACAAAAATTCGGGCGGACATTTAATGCAGGCGGATATATAAGGACAGTTTGGTCCAAAATTGGGCAGACATATTGTGTAGGCGGACATATAGGGACTCAACAGTGGTATAATACGATACTTAATCAAGACTTACGTTTCTAAATAAAATGATTTTAGAGATGTACCTATTATTTCGTCTGCGACATCAAGAATTAAGAATGATCCAAGAGCACTGTTGAAATCCAGTGTACCGGAGGTTAACTTCCGCCGTGTTGTCAATTTCTTTGTGGAGTTTATGAACCGGTACTTTGCATCTTCTTCAAGATTGAATACATCAAGGGGAAGGCACACTGAAATCATTAGTTTAAATACACACATTATTTAAAATTCAAAAGCTTTAATATAATTTGTTCATTTCTATATAGAACAATCTTTCAATATTTTCGTTGGTTGAGAGGTTGATGTCACTTTATTATTTTCGGAAAATGTTGAACGAATGTCAGACATTTCGGCCCATTGCCATTTCGGCCCATTGACACTTCGGCCCACACGTTTCGGCCCAGACGTTTCGGCCCTAAAAATTGGACACTTCGGCCCAAATTTTTGAGACACTTCGGCCCAAAGACATTTCGGCCCAAGACACTTCGGCCCTCATCTTTTTGGTATGAGACACTTCGGCTCATATTTTTCATTTTGCTAACATCACCCATATTATTGCGTGTCCACAACATTATAGTAAATTGACACTTCGGTCCAGTGACATTTCGGCCCAACGACACTTCGGCCCAATGATATTTCGGCCCAAATGTTTAATAGTGACATTCATGGGTCAATTCCTTTGGTTTTTATATTTCGTCACTTCGTTACAGCCCAAATTTTTGAGACACTTCGGCCCAATTGTTTTTAAAACTGAGACATGTCGGTCCATTATACGTTTTATTATTCTGCTTTATATATCACACACATTTCTTTTTAAAACAACATCATAGTATATTAACACCTCGGCCCATTTTTTAAAAAGACGATCACTGACACATAATTAAATAGTTTTTAGTGTTTGGCATAAGCCATCTATATGTAAACAAAAACAAGACACGGGCCTTGTTTACATAACGATGAATTTTGACTATGGTATCTTGCTTGTAACTCAACAGCTACATTGAATTCTAACTTTGGCTGACCGTTAAAAATACTTTACTTAAGCAATGTAAACAGTAGAAATGGAAAAATAGGGTTTGAAAATTTTCAGCTAAAATCGTGTCCATGTCCTTTTACGATTCACTGCTAACACTGTTATGTTAAGTTTGTGAGTGAAATGTCCGGAGTTTACACATTTATAAATTCTTCAAAAAGAATATTTGAATCTTATAATTTCAATTCATTCAATTTATTAACAATTGCAAAAAATTGAATAGTTTCACCGCACTGTTATTTGTTTTCAGATAATCTTATAAGCGCAAACAGATTAATTTTATTGTTAGAATCTATGTATCTTATGCATTCCTAAAATTTTGTAGTGTAAACTTTAATACGGTATATTGTGCTTTATAAGCTAAAATCGAATCTACTATTTTGATATTCTCAAAGTTCTCGGAATATCGCTCATATCAATCAAATAAAAGTCAGGATGGAATTCCAGTGTGCTCCATTTCATGAGAAATTATATAGATGACGCTACGAATTTCGTATAACATTCGGTGATTTAAATGAGAGACACTTTAATTTTATCGCCATTTATCTTCCGAATGCACGCAACAGTTACACAGTTAATGAAAATGTAAACAGAAATAAATCTTTTTAAAATTCCTTCATACATACGAGATTTTGAGAGAGACAATAGAACTATATAGCTGTAAGATATGATTCTATAATTATTTCATTCATCTGATGGTCTAAACATTATACATTTGCTCCGTTTTAGCTTCACACAGTTAATCGCAACGTTGTTTTTGCCGTTATGCGGCATTCCAGATTTTACTTTCATTATCATCAAATTCAGTATCAAAACAAAACCAATAATTTCAATATATTTTGAAAGTTGATACTCTTATGTGTAGTACATTTTTTTTCCCTACAATGCCGAACGTCACAAATCATTGCTTGACTATACAGATATATATATAACTTTTGGGAAGAGCTTTCGTTTAAGTATAACGTCAAAATTAACGTCAAAGTGAGAGACGTCGCCAATTTGATATGGGGTTTTCCGTTGAATATATTTGAGCTGTTATTGAAGATAAAGGATAACAATGGTCATATTCATAAATGACACATTCTCAAGTACCAGATTTAGCATTTTTGTGAGTTTCCAGGACAGGGCAGATTTTGACCAAAACCGTACCCTGTCCTTTATCAATTTTTTCCTTCATTTCGTTCCTTTGTTCCCTTATGGATTTATTCCTTTTTAAAAAAAAATATATTTTCTTGTATATAATGATAACATTATGTCATTAGTTGTTAGGATCCTGACCACTATATTGCAATTTTATATCATTAGTGGATATTGTATCATTAATAGTTACTACATTATTTCTTTATATATACCAAATAATAGTGTTGTTCTGTCAAAAGATAAAGATATTCTAAACTTGTATAAAAGCCACTCTTCAATATCATTCCAAATCTCCTTTACTAAATAACACTCAGCAAATATGTGTTCAATTGATTCAATTACATTATTGCAGAAACAACATGTTGGGGATTCTTTAATCTTAAGTTCATAGAGATATGAATTTGTGAGAACTATTCTATGTATAATTTGGAACTGTAACCAATATAATGAAGAATTAAAAACAAATTATATAAAATCCAAAGGACTTGACCCATGAATGTCATTATTTTACATTTAGGCCGAAGTGTCGTTGGGCCGATATGTCACTGGGCCGAAGTGTCAATTTACTATAATGTTGTGGACACGCAATAATAATGGGTGATGTTAGCAAAATGAAAAATATGGGCCGAAGTGTCTCATACCAAAAAATTGAGGGCCGAAGTGTCTTGGGTCGAAATGTCTTTGGGCCGAAGTGTCTCAAAAATTTGGGCCGAAGTGTCTCAAAAATTTGGGCCGAAGTGTCCAATTTTTGGGGGCCGAAACGTCTGGGCCGAAGTGTCCAACGTTTGGGCCGAAGTGTCTTTGGGCCGAATCGTCCGACTACCTGTTGAACGTATCATTGCAGATGACAAGACCCAATGGTCATCTTCATGAGATTCTACGACGTAATACGGCACAGCACATTACCAGACAATGAAAAAAGATAAAGTTTTACAGGAGGTGGCTGTATGATTTTCGTTCAGAATCACGGGCTCATTGTCCTCCTAGATTTAGTTTAGTAAAGTGTTATCGTAAAGTCATTTACCCGCAGCCATCTCGTATAATATACTGCATACAATGTCGTTGAGTCCAAATCTTATGGAAAACTAAAAGATGACCGAATCTTATGTAAACATAATATCAATACCGATAGCTTCTTACAATACTAAAAATCGCTGAAAAACCGGAAACCAAATATCTGATGGTTATCACCACCATGTCTCGCCATGACAACTCTAAATTGGGTTTCAAGACCCAACTTTAAGTGAATATACCCAAATTGTTAGCTGTCTGTCAATCAAACATTTAACAATATATCTCAGGTGGAGTGACATCTGCAGACACTGTGGTCTGGAGCTACCCCAAAGAGGTGTTTTGATAACAATAACAACCAGTACATACAGGCATTCTTTAGATCTCGAGGACGTCCTATATACTATAGTTTTGATAGCATTGACCTGTCCACAACTGCTATTTTTTTCGCAATTCAATTGTTTTTAAAAAGACCCCTGGACAACGCAATTTTAATATAATTGTAATTCCCCCTTTATATATATGTATTATGAATTACACAATCAGAAATCAAACAATAATTTGCCCATTAATTTCCAAAACGTGTATATTATTGAAATAATTTATATTATCAATTTATAATAATTCTATATTTATAAAAGGAATTATTCATTGAGCCAATGACTGAAAGTAAAAGAGAGAAAGAGGGGGTGGTGTAGACTGTGTGTCATCTAGCCATAGGGATACAACCATTATACAAACACTATGACCACAGAAACACTGCAGACGACCCTGAGATCTTCCTGTGTACATCTAAAGTATACACAGCACCCTGATCTCTTGGGCAGATAAATTCCAGGTAAATAACAATGACCATAGATGAGCTCCGCCCATATCCAGTGATCCTTGAAGAAACCGTACGGTACTTTTTGGGACTTAGATCAGATGAGACGGGTTAAATAGTCAAATTACTGAAAGTCCTGATGGAAGAAGATTTTGTGTAGATTTACACCAGATGCTTCTGTGATTGAAAAGTACGGCGGGTGTGACCGGTCAACAGGGGATGCTTACTCCTCCTAGGCACCTGATCCCACCTCTGGCGTGTCCAGGGGTCCGTGTTTGCCCAACTATCTATTTTGTATTGCTTATAGGAGAGTTATGAGATTGATCACTGTTCGTTATCTTCACCTTGCATAAAAAAATCAAATAAGAGAAATACTCTTGATGCGTAAACTGATGTCGGATCTCCCATTTACTATGATGAAAGGCGTATATAACAAATAGTCGATTCATGACGGTTTATCCAGAAACACCCAAATGCTCTCATGCAATATTTTCTTGTTTATTTTGCAGAATTTTTTAGATTCTTTTTTTCCGTTTCTAATGTTTATAATACGTAACTAAAGTATTTCTAGTGATCAGCAAAAAGTTGAATGTCAATTGTCGAGTTACAAGAGATACAGAGCTCACAATTCTGTGTTATGTAAACAAGGCGTGTGTCATGTTTGTGTTTACATAGGTTGAATATAATCTAGTAAAGGTTTCATTTATAACAAATTGTTTTGAATTTACAAGTTATTTCTGAATACAATCAAACTGTTTCTGAGTTTGTCACGTCTCATTTTGCTTTAAACATGATGTTCTATATTAGGCATTCTATATGTAAACAATAACATAGATAGGACCTTGTTAACATGATAAAGAGTCGTGAATGCTGTATCTCACTTGTAACTCAACAACTGACATTCAAAGTTTGGTTGACCATTCGAAAAAACTTAGTTAAGCATTGTAACCATTGAAAAAAGGGGAAAAAATGAGTTCAATTGGTGTCCATGTCCATTTAAGAATATTCGTTATACTGATAGGTGTTAATTAGTGCATAATTGGATAATTGATGAATACTGTCAGCTACAGCTTTTATTGTTTTAAACGGGAACAAATTACAGACGGGAAAGGGAGATAAAAATCAATTATATATGTACATGAAATTACTTGCCACAGACTTATCCGGACTTGTAAACGATGCTGAACATAATAGTTGGTACATGTAAATTGCCTATGTTATATTGGTGTGTAGACCGTGATAATGACTTCTCCATAGTGTTTTAATTCAATATGTTCAAGAAAGGTAAAGATAACGAACAAGTATCAATCTCATAACTCTTAAACATAGTGTTGGGCAAACACGGGCATCTGGATATACCAAAACAAATTGTTGCAATACGTATATGATAACAATGGTACATGTGGAGGGATGTGTTCACGTAAATAAGGTGTATGGGATTAATAATCAGTACATATTGAACAACTCACGGGGTTCCATCAGTTCATTGAGATCATAATGGCTTCTTATGTCGTGAATTATGACGTTTATTCCGAGTTTTTTGATGAATGACTCCTCTAGTTCCCTCGGTAGGTACATGTTCACACCACTTTCCTCTTTATCTCTTCTGTACCACCACGGGCGTACATACTCTATTAACGAGTCTACGGATGACAATGTGATGTAGTTTTCATAGTCCTCGACAGTGTTCAGACAATTCAGGACAAAGTAACTCATCACCTGATGACGGACATCGTCTGACACGAACCCAATGTTGTTCTCAACGGCGCCATTGTCTGCTTTATATTTATATGTCAATACTTTGTCAGTTTCAATCAATTCCGTAATGACATGGATTTCGTCATTTGCGGGGTTGTTGTGTAGGACTGAAAATGTCTCTCCAAGATTTCTTGTTTTTTCTTTCCAAGGTGAATTTAAGGGCGCGATGTAATCCTCCGAAGTCAAACTAGAGATAAGAATGCTCCATTTTTGGAAGGACAGTGACATTCCACGCAGATCTGAAATGAATTAAGTATTTAGATCTCAAATTTTGGTCAACTAAAGGATGGTATCATCAAATATCTAATTCGACCATGCTCTGAATTTGACGGGTTTTCTTTTTCTCTGGAATAACATGATGAATATCCATTATTAGATAACTCCAAACATATTAAAGATTAATTATGATATGCATAACTATAAAGTAACAAAATATATATACAGTCCAAATAAATTCAAACAGTCTAATATTCAATAACCCGTTGTAATAAAAAAGAAAGTAATAACGTAAAGTTGTTGTGTTTATCAAAACAGCGAAAGGAAAATTAAACAAGCTCACAATGAATGATAATGGTACACATAATGAATGCAATACAAGACATCCTTAATCCCTATACTACACTGTATCGTTTTTAACCCATGTAAATAGATAGCTACACAAAAGCCGTATGTGATATTGTTTAGAAATGTAAATTGTGTAGAATCTTAAAACATAAATAATCTAGGCACATATGGCTTGAAAACCGGTTCCACGCTATTTGTACCAAAAAAACCAAAACATTTTTGTCAAATTTCCGTGTTTGGAAATACAGAAATAAATTACACACGCGGATTCGTTGATATAGGTTATGAAAATGTTTACTGGGATAAAATCCACGGAACAATGTGACGTCATAACTAAAATAAGTATATCACTAAGTATATATCAAATCCCGATTTTATTTTAATGCAGGTTTTATTGATGCATGAAATAAATCATGCAGCTTAACTAAGATCCCAAAAATATAGAATGTTATATTGCTATTGTGTAATTTCTGTCTGATCAATATGAAAGTAAACTGATGACGTTATAACTATACATCGAGTGACGATGAATTGTCTGAACACTGTCCAGGACTATGAGAACTACATCAGATTGTCATCCATAGACTCGTTAATGGAGTATGTACGCCCACGGTGGTACAGAAGTGATAAAAAGGATTTATTTATATAGATTTACATAGGTTGAATATAAACTAGTAAACGTTTCATTTAAAGTAAATTGTTTTCAATTTACAAGTTATTTCTGAACACAATCAAACTGCTTTAGTAGTTAGTAGCTCCCTCTCTCTGTGTAGGGCAGATTTAATAAATTATGCAATTTACGTGCATAAATAGACCATGACCTGCCTTACCATTCCGCTCAATTTTATATTCACTTGTCAAGAGACATAAACCGTTAAATGTTAACATAATGTTTAGACTTTTATAAACCAAAATTTCATACGGAATCAAACCTTGTTGTTTCAACATACAAAACGCAATGTTGGTTGAATGTTGAATGAATATTGAGTTTGAATAGCAACATTAATCTAACGTTGAATCTCCGCGAGGTAGATGACCCTAAC
>NC_079166.1:94612368-94772368 GCF_947568905.1 Ostrea edulis | reverse complement strand
TTTCTAACAACATACAACTACAATTTTATACACACGCACATACACACAAGCACACACAAAAACACACAACGTGAAAACAAGGTTAAATCCAAATAAGAAATACAAAACACTAAAATGATCAATGACATAAACAACCACATTGTCAAATTTTAACGACGTTCAGGTTTACGTAAAAAATTGCATATTATGTTTGCTTTTGTAGCGAGGTATAAATACCATGATTTATATAATAAATACAAAATTAAGAGTAAGGCAAACACGAACCCCTGGATATACTAGAGGTGGGAGCAGGTGTTTAGGGGGAGTATGCATCCTCTGCCGACCATTCACACCCGCTGTGAACCCGATCTCTTGTTCAGGTAAATGTAGTTATCAGTAGACAATATTAGTGTGTCAAGAACGGCCTAACAATCGGTATGAAACACGTCAAATAGCATTTTACCTAAAGATAGATTGTATTGGGAAACTAGATCATTATTACGATCATAAAATTTGCGAAATACTGATTTAGACTAGACAGTTGAAACCCCTGAACCACCAACTTGATTTACAAACTGACCATACGCAAAACAAGCTCGTGTGTATCGAACATTTGGTGATTTCAGCACCTCCATCGTCAACTTCCCACCTGTAGCACTGTTCCATTATCACCTGCATGAGCTGTTTTTATCTCTCAATTTTAGATCGAGTTAGGCTAAATTAGGTTACACTTGATTTGCTTAAAGATTATGCAATAGTGTCTTTCATGGATGGTCTGGAAACTTCATTTTTAGTATAAATACACTGTGGAATATGCGATACTAAGCACTAGGAATTAATTATTTCTAACTAGATATTCAATTGAGGACTACGTTTATTACTTTGATTAGGTTTGAATTCACCTGGACACTGATGTTGTATATTTATTGTACGGTATTAATCAGTTATTGTTGTATTTTCCTGTCAATAATTGTAAACCCAGTTGATTTTTGTGATTTAGTTTAGCAGATTCTGACCCATATCACTAACATATACGACAGCTGCTTATGGAGATGGAACTCACAAGTAAAGCTCTTCTACTACAACATGAAAGTCTCTGTAATTTAATTGGGTAATTTTCCGAAAGTAACTATTCACCAAGTTCAATAGCATCCTGGATTTCATTTATTGCATTCATTCGCAAAACATTTGATTGATCACATTTGTCATGTTGCTTTTTTATCCAAAAAATCAACTATTTAGCTGATCGAAATGTAGCGCTTTCGTTGGGTGTGACAGGTCGACAGAGAATGTTTACTTCTTTTATGCACCTTATCCGACCTTTGGTATGTCCAGGGGTCTGTATTTGTCCAACTCTTAATTTTGTATTGCTTATAGGAGTTATGAGATTGATCACTGTTCGTTATCTTCATATTTTCAATGATAAGGTAAACGGAGTAATTCGCAGAGGAATTCAGTATAAAGAGTGGTTTAACAATTGGTATGAAACACCAATACAGATATCAAAATCTTTGTGACCAATCAATAGGGGTGCTTACTCCTCCGAGGCACCTGATAACATCTCGGGTAGGTTCAGGGATATGTGTTTGCCCTTCTCTTAATTTTGTATTTCTATGGGATCTATGAGATTGATTACTGTTCATTATTTTCACATTTTCCTATCAACCATATTGCAATAACTACATTGAAAGCCAATGATTTTTAACTGCAAGCTATCCCTTATGCAAAAAGAAATGAAAATTTATAGCAAGGTTAATTTTGAATAAAACCAGTAATAATTAAAAAGTATCGACATTGGATAAAACAGCTTCTACCGAGGATATCAATTGATTGAATGAAGAAAACGCATATATCCGTGTGTTACAAAACGGATATAGTTCCGTCGTACATTTGGAATCTTTATAATGTAAAATTTATACGGTACCAATTTTGATGCACCAGATGCGCATTTCGACAAATAATGTCACTTCAGTGATGCTCAACCGACATTTTTGAAATCCGAAATGACAATAAACTTGTAAGAGCTATTTTAGGGAAAAAAGAGAGTGTCAAAAAGTAGATCAAATTCGTCTAAGGATAAGAACTATGCATGAGGGAGATAATCCTTAATTTTGAAATGAATTTCAAAATTTTATAACAGCAATTAAACATACATCCGTATCTTCAAGCTAGTAACGAAGTACTTAGCTACTGGGCTGTAGAGACCCTCGGGGACTAACAGTCCACCAGCAGAGGTCTCGACCCAGGGGTCATAATGTAAAACTTATACAGTACCAATTTTGATGCACAAGATGCGCATTTCAACAAATAATGTCTCTTCAGAATTCTCAAATAATATTCCTCATCGACATTAATTAATCACAGTGGATAAACTTCAGATCCATTTTGTACGTCGTATAATAATAACATACCTGGTATTAGTTTTGTGTTCGTTCCAATAAAGTTTGTCACTTCTATCTTGAAGCCCTGGTTTTCTATTCGATTTTTACTCTTGACAACTAACACAGGCTGTGGGAGGGAGTTTGTTGTCCCTCTATATTCGTCACTGTTGATATTTATTGATATCCACTCATTTTGTCCCTCGGGTTTCACGAGCCAATGAGCTTTGCTTGGCGCTGGAATTGACCTCACAATTGCTGTGAAGATTTGTACGTCATTTTGCGGTGTAGCTGGACCTTCAACGTCAATGTCAGGAATATCTATTACATGGAATGATACGTTAATTTCATCACTTGCCTATAAAAATTGTCATATGCATATGCACAGACATCAAACAGTCAGCTTTGGTACATAATCAAAAAACAGGTATACCCAAATTAAAGATTGTCATGTTCCATTAAGATATATTTTTCATGAATTCTTTTCAGATTTCATGTGCCCGATCTAAAAAAAAATATCGAATTGCAGAAATTAATTTACTAGTACCAAAACGTTTGAGAAGTTGACCTGTAAAGCGACTAATGTTGTTGAGTGTAACGGTTGATCGATCCTCATGTGATGTCATAGGTTTTTGCAAAAGTTTTAATAAATTAAACTCTGCGCATGTTAGAAATATATCTTTCTGAGGAATTGTATTCACTGTAATAATGTATATAATAAATAATCTGGTAATTTATTGATACTGAAAAAGTTTGTATTTTCCGTAGATAATCAATTATTCATGATTTAAAATATGTTGTCAAGGGCAATAACTTCTATGCTGGAACTTCCTCTACTGGATGTTTATTATACATTAGTTCCCCAATAACCACAATTAATCTACACATATTTATGAATTAGGATTTTAAAAAAAACTGTCGATACTTAATTTTTATCATTTCAACAAGTTTTTATATATTTTTATTATTCTGTTTAACAAAAATGTGGATTTTATGGTGTTGATGTATACTTCTGTTTTTGTATGTCTGACATCTTTAAAATGGTGGCAACATATATATTTTCTTTGGTTATTAATTAAATTAAACTATATTGAGTGGAAATTAAAAAAGTTTTTTCCACTTTTAACCATTAATATTGATAAGTAACATGAGGATGGAACTACCTTAATAAAAGAATATCGCGACACAGATTTTAAAATAAATAATGGTGGTAACCATTTTCTCTGTCAGCATTTTATTTCCTCAGACAACCCCATTTTGTCATTGAGAGTCAGGAGTCGAGAAAAAAAAAATCATCATCATGCAAACAATCTAGCTTTAAAGACCTCTTTTCGTCGACAACGAGAAGATCTCTGGGCACCTCATTTCTCTATGGATGCAATAATAAGGTATGCAATATAGGAACTTTAACTAGTCCACAGGGAAATAGTGTGAATGTGATGAGACACTTTCTAGATACACAATGAAGTAACCACAGTTATGGACATCATTCATATAAAAGACAAGTATGCAAAATATCACCCATGATATGAAGATGGCGAACATTGATTATTCTCATAACTCCTATAAGGAATACAAAAGAGATAGTTGAGTACACATGGACCTGGGAGGAGTAAGGAAGGAGTTAGGAGTAATTGGTGATTAGATTACCTAATACAATGACCAGGAGGAGTAAGGAAGGAGTTAGAAGTAATTGGTGATTATATTACCTAATACAATGACTAGGGGGAGTAAGGAAAGAGTTAGGAGTAATTGGTGATTAGATTACCTAATACAATGACTAGGAGCAGTAAGGAAGGAGTTAGGAGTAATTGGTGATTAGATTACCTGATACAATGACTAGGGGGAGTAGGGAAAGAGTTAGGAGTAATTGGTGATTAGATTACCTAATGCAATGACTAGGAGCAGTAAGGAAGGAGTTAGGAGTAATTGGTGATTAGATTACCTAATACAATGACTTTGTCAAGAGTGGATCTTACAGCATTGGAGCCTTTACACTGATACGACCCTTTATCAAATTGGCTGACATCTAAGATGACTAGAGACGGATCAGAAATACTCCCTCCTAAATATTTCCCTCCACTTCTGGCAATGTCAATATCAGTTCCATCTTTCATCCACAAGATTTCTTGCAACGGAGGTCCGTTCTCATAAAGGAAGATTTCACATGTCAACGTCATTGAACGCTTCTTGATGTTAGTTACATGGCTGTTTGAAATATTCGGAGGATCTGCGATAGAAAATAATGAAATATTTATCTAACAAATCCCTAAATTACCCAAACTCTACAATAGCTAACATAACGAACTAAAATAGTTAAAACTGTATACAACGAAGTAAAATAAGTTTCGGAACCCAAAAACAGATAGATGCGACCGAAATGTGATATAGATATACATACCACCTGTCACATTGAGATAGACTATGTTGCTGACGTGTTGTCCTATTATATTCCTTATAACAAGTCAATAATATAATTTGTCATCGAAGTTTGCCTTTGGAAAAATCAGAATTGGGTTGTTCGGATCTTTATTGCTTCCGAAATATCTATGTTTATCCACATCTATGGTTTCAAATGTCACCGAATCAGAACTCATCTCCCATGAAGCTTCTTCCAGATGGGGGCAAGCTGTTATTTCTTAGTTGATCTTGGTCTCATCACCAAAGTAAACTGTCTTTTCGGTGGAAATTTTTGCACGAGGTACATCTGGAATGACAAAATACCGATTCGGTTTTGATGAATGCTAACCGATGTATATTGACTGTATTTACGAGGCTAAGAACACAATACTAAGTATCATCAAACGCGTCACCAACAAAACACACTTAAATGCTTCTAAAACATCATTCCATGAGAAAATCGGTATACACACTGTAATGAGTCATTATATTTCTTATGAAATACACAGTAAATAAAAAGGAGAAGATAACGAGCATAGATGAAAGGTGAAGATAACGAACAGTTATCAATCTCATAAATCCCATAAGCAATACGAATAGATACTTGATCAAACACGGACCCCTGGACACGCCAGAAGCGGGACCAGGTGCTTAGGAGGAATAAGCATCCCTTTTCGACCGGTCACACCCGCCGTGAGTCCTATATTTTAATCAGGTAAACAGAGGTATCCATGATCAAAAGCAGTGTTACACGAACAGTCTAACAATTGGCATGAAAACCATCGGATAACATTTGACCCAATGATAGATTGTATTGGCAAAGTAGATCTCTATAACGACCATATAATTTGTAAAATGCTGACTTTAAACGAGACCGTTGAAACGGGATGATTTCAGCTTCTTCATCGTCAACTTCCCATATTTATGTAGCAATATTCCCTCAATTGATTCGATATGCAACAGCTTGTTCTCCGTACAGTTCGTTTTTAAATCGAGGCAAGCTACTCACAAATAGGTTGATGCTACAGGGGTTTCAACAGCCTCGATTGAAGTCAGCATTTTGCAAATTCTATTGTCATTATAACGATCTAATTCGTCAATACAATCTATAATTTAGGTCAAATGCTGTCTGACGTGTTTCATACCGATTGTTCGACCGTTCTTGGCACACTGATTCTAACTACGGATGACTCCGTTTACCTGATCAGGATATGGGGCTCACGGCGGGTGTGACCGGTCGACAGGGAATTCTTACTCCTCCTAGGCACCTGCTCCCAACTCTGGTGTGTCCAGGGGTCAGTGTTTGCCCAACTATCTATTTTGTATTGTTTATAGGAGTTATGAGATTAATCACTGTTCGTTATCTTCGCCTTTCATGAATGAAATTTATTATTATTAATAGATAAAACGTCGTCGAGATATTTAAATGTCGAACTGAGGGCCATAGCAAGGTATTGTTTCTGATCATGTAGAAGTTTCTGAATCAAATCTGCTTCACATGAATATAAAAACAGGTCAGCCAACAAAGAAGCACAATTCGTGCCTATCAGAATTCCAACATTTTGTTGGAAAACCTGAGCACTTAAGACGACGAAGATATTATCAATAAGGAACTGTTGGGTATTTTCTATTTCAACTTCAGAATACTTATCCGTGGAATCAGAGTTGTGTTTTAAAAAGCAGCTTTTTGGATGACTGATTACTAGATATGAATATTTCCGTTTTCCATTTTTGTCGAAGAAGCAACTGTCTATGATGTCATAAAGATTAATATTTAATTTATCGTGAGGCATGGTTGTGTTAAGTGTTAAAAATCATAGGTTTTGATGCTGTTGATCTGAGGAAAATTTTGGGCTTTCACTTTTTCTATAAGTTCTTTAGAATTTTTCAGAATCCACATTTGTTTTACACCATTTCTGGTAGATGTAGTCGCACAGTAAGTTTGAAGTTTCTCCTTCACAGCTGTTAATATTTTCGTAAGGAGCAAAGATAGGGGTAATATAGATAAATCATAATTCCTTTTTAATTAACACAATTAGGAGTACGACAAACACAGAATCCTGGGAAACACCAGAGAAAGTAACAGGTGCGTAGGAGGAGTAGAAATCGTATAGTGACCATTCACACCCACTGTGAACTCTCTATCTTGATTAGGTAAACGGTGAAATCTGTAGTGAAAATTAGTATGTAGTGGAGTTGTGACAGGGTGATATTTTTCTAAAGTAAATATATTGTTTCATTATTTAGATTATGAAGATTAGTACATGACAAAAGTTGTCTTTACTTTTAATTTATTTTATGTACAACTTAATAGTATATGCAAATATCTCTAAAGTTATTTATAGATTATGAGATCATAATGGTCAGTAATAGCACCATGTAAATATTTATAGAATATAGAACTCTCCAATTTCATTGGTTGTCTAAGTTCCCTCTCTTTGCTATTGTTCACATTTTGAATTGTCTTCTAAGTGTATAGAAGTGTTTTCTAGAAGATTTCCAGAAGATTTTCCTAGTACAATTTGACTGTAAGTAAATATGACTTTCTTTTGAGTTTTTATGATCATATATAATTCAAAGTACATGTGCTTACTTTGAATTAATGCATTTACTGAATAGTTAGATTTTATGCATTTTCTATGATGGTAATTGAGTAAGAGTGATCATATGCATTTCTACATTATCTTTAAGTTATCAATTACAATTAAAGAGTAAAATGTATATCAGTATGAATGTATATTAAAACTATAAATCATGATTGAATCAAATGTAGTAGTTTAAATATGTTATGTGTGAATGTCAGAGTGTTCGAGTAGCATTCAGCTATTTTTACTTTTTATGATTTCCTTGTGTGAATAAGTAATGTAACATTAGTTTCACACAAGTATTTGATATTTCATTATTTCTATATAGATTTATTACCAGCATATAGAATATTCTGGACCTGACTAGAAATTTGGCTCTGTGTCACACATAGGTATGACATTGCATTTTTTTGTATATTCTTTGCATTATGATAAGTTCTGAATATTCTTATCAAGTTGATTATTTAGTCTATGATTACTTAAGTGCAATAGTTGAGTAAGATAAATCTATTTATTATTTATACCATATAGTAATCAATACTCAAATATATCTTTATAAGCACTATTAAGGGGAATAACTCTTGGTTGTAAACTGTGCTGAGCAAATGAGTTTTCTTTGTTGATATTTTTATACTATATGTTTTAATTCATGATATATATTATATGTGATATTCTTGTTATATATTTCAGAGTTAATTAGAAAAGAATACAAACTCTTATTGAACCCTACCATTGGTGTTGTGTTGTTTATATACCTATACAACCCACACTATTACAGAGTTAAATACGTCAGACAGTATTTAAAGTAATGACAAGGTTTTTTTTGTAAATTAAATCGTTATAAGGAACACCGAATTTGAGAAATGTTGACTGTTTATGTTTTTAAGAGGAAAGGGTTCTTCAAAAGATAAAAATTGTCTTCTTGACTCTAATTCTACATTCATTGGAAATAAATATTACTGGCAAACCAACAACTCAACTTTATGATTTCAACTTCTTCATCATCAACTTCCCATATTTATGTAGCAAAATGCCCTTATCACCTGCATAAGATGTTTATATATTTCAACTGATTCGATACACAAGATTTTGTTCTGCATATGATCAGATTTTAAATCGAGGCAGGCTACTGACAGACAAGTTGATGTTACAGGAGTTTCCAAAGCCTCCTTTAAATTCTGCATCTCGCAAATCCCATGGTCGTTATAATGCTCTAGTTTGCCAATATAACTTGCCATTGGGTTAAATGCTATCTGACGTGTTTCATATTGATTGCTAGGCCGTTCTTGGCACACAGATTAGTCTTTTCTCCTATACGATGTCCCTCAAATTACGCAGCTATGTTAAGGCTTCCCGGAATTTGAAATGTGTTCAAAAACATACATTGGATTGCGAGGTGGATTTTTGGTTTTCACTTGTAATTTCTACACTTAAGTACAGACAATTGATATAGAGGGTTCTCTCGGCTATATATTAGCATATCTGTTATGACATCACATGACTTCTTTGATCACGTGACGGTCCTTTATAATTGTTTGAAGTGTTTCACATAAATCGCTTCAGCGCAGCTCATTTAACAATTATTTTTAACTTTTTGTTTGATAAATGAACTCACCGTATCCGTGTGTACCCGAAATATGCTTGGGAAAAAATGGCAGTATTACTTGCGTACAAAATACACGTATTTCATGAAGAGTTCAACTTACCGACACACTTACCTACACATTTGAGGGTAATCTGTATTCAAACAAAACCATCACACATTTTCCCAAGCAAGATTCGGGTAGAAAACTCCTCTTACGATTTCCGTAAAAGATCTCAAATGAATCCTCATAAATTGCCTGCGCTAGACTCTTTAATAAACACATAATAATCTCTACCTCTTATCACTGGTATAAAACAGAGTACATTTCAGAAGTATATTATTTGAAAGCAGTTTCAACACGCTGAATTTCAATGAAGGGTAATTAAACAAACTATTTTAGAATATTCGGACATATAAGATATTAAAATACAATTCAGACACGTGAATTTTGCAATAACGTTCTGACATCTTATAGGCAGTTTGAAATAAGGTCTAAAGTTTTTTACACTCTCCCCGTCATAACAGCTCAAGTTTGCAGTTACTTGACGTCATTTTCCATTATGACGTCATATATTGGTAGTTCGGAAAAGTAAAGGCATAAAGTGCACTGTGATATTCTATAAGGAAATCCTTAACTTACCCGCGTAGTTCCTGATGTTTACATACATACAGACCCTGATGCGTACTACAACACCACTCTGCACGGAACGGTGAACAGTTTGCACGAAACGCTGAACGGTCTGCACGGAATGGTGAACGGGTTGCACGAAACGCTTCACACGAAATGCTGACCACTTTGTAGGCGTGGTTTGCACGCTTTGTAAACGGTCTGCATGAAGCGGTAGTCGTGGAATACACGCTTTGATTTTATCGATATCATTTGGTTCAAATAGTTTCAGTATAATGGCAGTATGCTAGATATTAAAAAAAGGTTGAGAAAGAAATGATAATGATTCATTTTAAAATGATTGTTCATGTACGACGCGGTAAATTTATTATATCAATGACTTACATGTATGAACTCGTTGAAATTAAATCAAATAGATACTTTTTTTAAATTTCTGAAATAAAAGAAAAATATGTAAAAGTCGTATCGTCACGAATTATTGATTAATTCATTGCTCTATTAAATTCTTGGCAGACTGATTTTGACTGCGGATAACTCCGTTTACCTGATCAGGATATAGGGCTCACGGCGGGTGTGACCGGTCAACAGGGGATGCTTACTCCTCCTAGGCACCTGATATCACCTCTATTGTGTCCAGGGGTCCGTGTTTGCCCAACTATCTATTTTGTATTGCTTATAGGAGTTATGAGATTGATCACTGTTCGTTATCTTCACCTTGCATTGAAACGGTCACATCTGTTTCGCTATTTTGGTACATTCATTCTGAGTGTCGTTGAAATACATTTGCAATTTGTATATTCCAGGCCTCTTCCCAAAGACAGATGTTAAATAAACCTATATATTTTATACACGTGTGTATGAAAACAAATAAAATGATTTTAAAGAAATTTCTCGTCAGGAAGGATTGAAACATATATGGGCGGGGAGAGGGTTGTAAACGGTTTGCAAGAAACGATATGCATGGCCTGCACACTTTAATTTTTTTTCGGCATTATCTGTTTCATCCTGGGGTTAGTTTAATTAAGGAATAGTTAAATGACTTTTGAACACTTTGGAATATTTTTAACTTCGGAAATAAAGGGAAAAGATGCATGAATTGCATCGTCATGGAATGTTGATTATTCAACTTTATTTATTCATTGTTCAATTAAATTCATTGAATAAGTCACATATGTTGTGACGTTTTTGTACATTCAATCTGCGTGCCGTTAAAACACGTGTGCAATTAGTATATTCCAGGCCTCTTCTCAAAGACAGATACATGATTTTAATAACTTCTCATCAGGTAAGACTGGAACATATTTTCGGGCGGGGGGGGGGGGGGGGTTGCATCTAGACATCGTATTAGCCAGTCAATAAGAACCTGCCACCTTGGATAAGAAGGGAAAATACAAAACAAAAAGAAACCATCAAAATATGATTGAAATACACTGAGAAATAAATCAAGCATATAAATGAATAGATAAAACAAATACTGACTAACTTCTGTAATGATCAACATATATGCGAGCGGATCTAACATCCACTTTTAATTAGATATTTGCATTTTCCTCAATCTTAAACCTATAGAAAAACTGCATTCATTTTTGAGAAACAAAAGACATAAACTCCTCTTTTGTCATATTTCATATGCCCCCGCCGATTTTCACACCTTCTGTACGAATGTTAATTTCAAATACCCGGATTAGCTGACCTCTATTGTGGTAAAAAAAAGCACCTTGGAATTTGCGTGGAATATACTACTTATACACAGGTCGGTCTTTGCATTATGCAGACAGTTCCGGTAAACAATTTTGATTGATTGATTGATTGATATTTTTCCGCCACACTCAACAATTTTTCAGTTATCTGGTGGCGCCCAGTTTTTATTGGTGGAAGAGAGAACCCAGATATAATGTATCTGGGAAGATACCATCGACCTCCCGAAAGTAAACTGGGAAACTTTCTCACTTGTCGGCGCGAGCGGGATTCGAACCCGCGCCGACAGAGGTGAGACCATGTGATTTTGAGCGCGATCTTCTAACCACTCTGTCACGGAGGTCCTAAACAATTTTGAATATTTTATATCTAAAAAGAGAAACTTGATCATACAAATGTAACAAGACCAATAAATTATTCCTATATAGAAAAAACCAAAAACAAAACAAAAACAAACAAAATCACCGCGGGCAGATATCTACATGGTTTGCCCTTTTACTCTACGCGAGGTTTCCGTCCTCGTTGAGCTCACCTTAGAACTGCACTTGATAGAAACTACCAAGGGTGATAAAATGGTATCGGATTTTTCTCTGCCCGTTGGTTTTATAATAAACTGGGTTTTTCCCCGATTAATTGCTGATTTTCACTGTAGAGACATTTTGAAATAATTGCTCAAATTTCAACAATGTTTACCTGTCCTACATGACTTGCACGGTCTGTACGTTTCTAAGGGCGTGGTTTGAACGATCTGCACGTTTCTATGGGCGTGGCTTAATCATGCACGGAACGATTCTTGCACGAAACGATTTGCACGGAACGGTGATCGGTCTTTGCGGAACAGTGAACGGTCTGCACGAAAAGATGAACGGTCTTTACGGAACGCTGAACGGTTTGCACGAAACGCTGAACGGTCTGCACGGAACGAAACGAAACGCTTTCGAGGTGCAATTGCACGCTTCAGGGTCTGTACCAACACATTATATTTTGATATCTGCGTTTTAATTTTAAGAAATGTTCAAAACTTTTCAACTGCCCCTCATGATGATTTAACAATGATATATATTTAAAATAAAGTAAAAGTGTACTAAAATTTGAATACTTAGTATGATGGTATTTTTTCTCCCAGAACTTTGACCAAGATGAAAGTACAGGGAGAATTGAAATGTTTGTTTATTAATTTGAAATTATACGATAGTAGATACGCTATACATTACCTAATGACAGATACTCCGATACTTCACCCACAGCATTGCCAATTGTACAGGTGTACTGGCCTATATCGTCTTGTGCTGGTGACGTAATGGTCAGACACGTGTCTTTCAGATCCCCGCCAATGTATTTCATGTTATCGATGCGTATACGATCTCCGTTTTTCGTCCAGGCGATATGATTCACAGTTGGAGAGTTACCTCTGACTTCGTATTTGTAATGTACCCTTATTCCCTCCATCCTGTACTGACTTCCAATCTGTGAAGGGCCGGCACATCTGTATAGAAACATAAGTATGGTATCTTTCGTAAGACCAATGACATCTATTACTCCAAGTCACATTAAAATTCTACATCTATATGAATATTCCTACTCAAACACGTACGGTAAGCTTATTGTATTCACCTGTGGTGAGTCTACATTTTTCACCGGGTACATTTAAATATTTTTATATGCATGAAATCACTGGATCTTTAAAATATTGTTCAGTCCTTGCTTCAGTTTGGACACGGCAGTCCTGAACGAAAGACGTCTTCACGCTTCTCTGATTATCCATGATAGACCAGTATAGGTATTTCAACTCAGCTTGTTCAAAAAAATATATTTATGATCATACTTTTCCAGGTAAGCCCGATTTATGTTTGATTTTAATATTACATGTATATAAAGCTGTAACTATGAAAGGCGAAGATAATGAACAGTGATCAATCTCATAACTCCTATAAGCAATACAAAAAAATATAGTTGGGCAAACACGGACCCCTGGACACACCAGAGGTGGGATCACGTGCCTAGGAGGAGTAAGCATCCCCTGGCGACCGGTCACAACCGCCGTGAGCCCTATATCCTACAACATCCAATTACAGAATTTCGCAAACCATATAATGCAAACTGTACACATTATTAATTTTGAGTTCCTCAAAAGTGTAAAAGAAGTAATTGTACGGTAACCTGTCTGTTTCTTTATGTGTATACCCAAAGTTTCCCAATAACTCTTGTTAGTGTAAACGTAAACTGTAGTAAAGCATTTTTACGTCAAATATACATATTTATGCATTGTAAGTGTAAGTCATAAATGTACACTGACATTATAATGTGCATTGACAGATCTTCATCTTGTAGCTAAGTGCTTATACCCAGGCGCCATTACCGGTTATATATCCAGAATACATAGTATTGGGCACAATAGTGAACCTCCTCGTCATTGGAGAGAGGTGGCATGAAGCAAGACCTTGTTTATATCTGTGTGTATATCTCTCAACTAATTCGATACACAAGAGCCTGTTATGTGTATGATCAGTTTTTGAATCGATGCAAGCTATTGACAAACAAGTTGATGTTACAGGGGTTTTAACAGTATCGCTTTAACTCAGCATGTCGCAAATTCTATGGTCGTTATAACAACTTAGTTTGCCAATACAACCCAGCATTGGGTCAAATGCTGTCTGAGGTGTTTTTGACTTGTTTCATATCAATCGTTAGACCTTTATTGGCACACTAATTTTGACTACGGATAACTACGTCACTTGGTCACGATATAGGGATCACAGCGGGTGTGACCGATCGACAGGGAATGCTTACTCCTCCTACGCTCCCGATCCCAACTCTGGTATACCCATTGATCCATGTTTGCCCAACCCTCTATTTTGTGTTGCTTATAGGAGTTATGAGATTGATCACTATTCGTTATCTTCGCCTTTCACCTCAGTCTTTGGGAACCTTAAGGACCTTCAACGGACAAACCACTGATGACCACACATCACACCAGTGCTTTTGTTGTGTATGTTTTGTGAATTAAAATGTAAAGTCGTAATAAAGAAAAGTTATTATGTTATAAATCAAAGGGAGTTCTCAAACGCTAGGACATTATGTGACACCCCAATTGCTTTGCAATTGAAATCTTTGGAAGACCAGGACTAGATGTTTACCTCCTGCTGCTTCCAGGAAGATGGAATTACTTGTCCGTTTCAAGCCTTTTCTACTCGCCCTTCGGGACAAAACAGCCTGGTATTCACCCTCGTCTTCCTTGCACACCTTCTGTATCACCAGTCGTTTATTATTGCTCCCTCTGTATTTTTCTCTACTAATGTCTATTTGTTCGGTGATGTTCCCCTTCACTCTTTGCCAAGTGACAGACCAGGGCGCGGATGCTGACGAACTTTTAACATTAACTTCAAAGCTTGCATTTTCCCCGCAGATGATATTTTGTGCATCTCGTAATACAATTTTCGGGACCTTTGCTGCAAAGAAATAAAAATACGCGTGGGCTTGAAAGGTAAATGTATGTTAATAAAGTAACGATTGAATGAGTCGTACTGGATGAAGTGGATTTATGAATATTTATAATATTTGTAGATCAATAGACTATAGCAAACTATAATTCGATTCTTATATCTTAATCTTCATGGAATGACCTTACCACAACGTCAGCATATAGTGTATACTTATTAGCAACCTAAATATAAATCTCTAAGTATCTCAGTTTAATGGTCATTATTTCAGTTACGTCCATCATACATTGTGGGGTTATACGCAATATATGTGCAGGGTTTGACCTTATCATGACAATTTCTCTTTGAAAGGGATAATGCATTTTCACCATTTGAGATTGAGGTCCTTACTTTAAGACCGGTATACTCATTATAACCATAACTTTAAGTACCCAGTTTCTTTGCTAACCGCTAAAGCGTAAATATTCTGGGATATTGTACTAAACTGATGATAATATCAACTGTTAATAAACGTTTTGTCCCACCGGAAAGACTTTAGGGAACAAGTTTCGTAAAATGTATATCCGTGTTCCCTACTCTTACGGAATTGCAGCGCATACGGCATTACAGCATATGCAGCTTTGGTGCTGGTAGTACACTTCATTTGAACTGCAGATATGAAGTACACATACAGCACAGTATGGGATAGTGTACTGCCAGGCAGCATATGCTGATTTTGTACTGCATCTGTACACAAAGTGCACTGGAAAATGTTTACTTTGTTTTACCAGGAAACTGTATGGGCTGATTATGTGCTGAAATATGACTAAACTTGTACTGCAAAATCTTAAACAGATTCTTACAGGGCTGCATTTATGCTGCATTTTCTTAATCATTGTGATGTTGGCACTAAAAGCTGACCCAATGTGTGCTGTTTTTGTGCTTTTTTTTAAAATCATGCATCAATATATATATATATATATATATATATATATATATATATATATAAGAAAGGTATCACGTTTTGAGCTTAGTATTATTCAATGTCCAGCACGTCAATTTAAAACCACTTCATCATTGTCATTCTTAAAAAAAAAATGCAACATTCTTTCCTAGTATATTGTGACTTATTGTTTATGTTGTTTTATCATGTAGAAAATTTTGTGGCCTCAACAATGAGTATCCAAAATTGCCTGAGTGAACAAGGTTGATGGTTGCATCCTTGCAGTGAATATAGAGAAAATTGAGGTTTCATTAAACATCATTGTTTCACTTTCAGTCTGGTTTGAAAACGCAAAACTTCAAAGCAGTCAATAGGCATTTGTGTAATCCCTTCCTATAAGAACTGATACATCTGTGTCACATAGTTATTGAAGGTAGGTCCGATGTGAATAGGGGATTCTAAAGCTCTTTCAAAGAGATTGCAGTTCTTGGTAGGTTTATTTCCTGAAAAATATAATATAACATGAAATGGCAGACCAGTGTATTACTTTTCAACATAAGGTGGTTGAATACATGTAAGCCTACTTATTTAATACTTATAGCAGTAGCTAACCATATTTTGTATCACGATTATAATATAAAACATTGTATAACCATCTTTCTAAAACGGAAGAAATGTAATCAACCCACCAAAAGGGATGGTGCCTCTTAAATAGATCTAGACCTACTTTCATGACTGGGTATACATTCACGACGATACTTTGTCCTTATTTCGCTAAGCTCATCTCAGGGTCAAATCAAAACATTTTTATTTTAAGTAAGACATGGTTACAACACACAACACAAGGCATAGCTCTTAAGTGGTGAGGGCAGTTGGATTCATTCGACCCCAATTCAACGTTTTAGTGTATGTATTGTGTGCTCTTACTTTATTTATAAATGCATACTTACATTTCAAGTTTTAAATTGACTGTAGACGGCTCATCAACTGGTTTTCTAGCAACGCCCACATCTTGTTTACGTCGTCCGCCATTGTTCTTCACGGTTGTCATATCCCCGTTTCCACAATAAAACATATATTGCTCAATCGCTCAAAGTTTAAACAAACAACTTCAGAACACATTGGTATTTGCATTAACAATTCTTGAGCTTCAAACTAGCGAAAAGATTTTTCATCAGTGTCCTAAAAAACAAACCGAAGCGTGAAGGATAGGGGGTGAAATGACTACCCAATGAAATTACTTGCAACCGTTTGTTACATTTTTTTAATCCATCAACTCTTTGTGCAGCTTACGCTGGTTTCTTATATTCAAATTAAAATTGATAATTAATAATATATTTCTATTAAAATAAAAAACATTAAGGCATTCAACTCAACGGCAAAACTCGGCAGATCGTACTCGCAGTAAAACACAGGAAGTACGGAATTAGCCGATCGAGGTACTCTTTGATTTCCGCCGAAACACTGAGCTGTGCGCTTTTATTTGAAGCAGATGAACGACTGGAGTATTGATGTTAGAATGGCTAACCAATTTGTGACCAGGTCTGTGCAAGATCAAATGTGTAACAGGGCAGTCATATAAAACACATTTAATTCAACTTCGAAGTAATGAAAAATGCATTTCAACGTGCACCGACATTATTAGGTAAGTGTTATGGAAACAGATAGGCCTAGGCTAATGTAAACATGCATTCCATTGCCATTGGTCAGGACATAGACAAACATTGATTGCTGTGATAATATTTATTACATAGAACATAGAGCATAATTTATTTTCCAATTAAGGGTCCCCAAGGGGCAGCACGGAAATATATACAAATACTGTACATATACATATACAAGTAAAGAAAAGTGATTACATAACACATAGTTACATGAAAATACAGTGTCATATATTGTTCAAAATACATGTTCCAGTTATATTTAGAATATATGGCTCCTCAGAACATAATACAGTGTGTGTTAATGAATTTTTGTTCATCATTAAGTTTAGTAAAACAAAAATAATTTTTTTCTATAGCACCACAAAAAGATTTTCTTTCATCAACACACTTTTTCACATTTAATCAAAAAAAGAATCTTATCACCTATCGGGCTAATGAACTGGAGTTGTATTTGTTACATATTCGTTCATTCCTATAGTAGTACTAGAATATCTACCAACTTCAATAATTAATTTTATGTTTTATGAGCTGATATCCGTAACTTACAAATATATCTTCTAATATCAAAATGTTTAATTTCATTAAGGTAGTTCTCAAAATGTGTTAACATTTAATTATCAGGTACTAGTGGTCATTTGAGTACTGAAAATCAGTAGGCCTAAATCAAGGCGAGGGTGGAGACCATGAACGCTGGTAAATCGGTGGTAAATTGTTGAAATAGGACGCATAAGGAATATGGATTACGATATGTGTGTACAAGAATTGATTGCACTATTATTTTGCTTGATGACAGTTTACCTTAATTATGAACAGAATTGGATTGAGCCTAGTTGAATTGAATACATTCATACTATAGATATAAATAGTATTTGTTATTTTTATTATTCATTTTAGTATACTCTGATCTACATCGTTAATCATGTTTCTATATGAACCAGGGTCTTTGTATACATTTATCAATGGATGTTTAATGAGTTTAATCCTGAATATATATGCACTAATTGAGATTGAACATTTGTTGTTTTCCATTTTGAAATCTTCCGCAAAGTAATTAAGGCACTATATAGAACACATTTGTGCTTTAAAGTAGCGCAGTTTTGCAGCCTAACTGCAGTCCTAATTTAAGTACTTGAAACGGGCTGCAAGTGCGCTGCAAACCAAATGTCCATATTTGGTATGCGTACTGCTTTGCAGTCTTTTTGCAGTACAAATGCAGTCCTGATTCAAATATTTGAAACAAGTTGCAACTGTGCTGAAAACCAGATGTCTATATTTGGTATGATGTATTGCTTAGCAGTACTAAAGTAGTACTGCAGGCCAGCATGTACTGGATAACAGTAGATATGACATCTGTACTGTAAATCATCATGTACTGCAGAGCAGTACATATGACAACTGTACTGCTTGTCAGCACATGTGTTGCAAAACAGCATATACTGCACAGCAGTCTTTTTTTTGCAGTACAAATGCAGTTCTAATTTACATATTTGAAACAGGTTGCAATTGCGCTGCTTCCATGTATTCTTCCATTTAAAAGTTATGCAGCACACTTGCAGTAATGCTGGAGCTGTACTGATAGTGTGCTGGGATTTTGTACTGCTTCTCTGCTGCATATGTACTTCAAATATCCTTCAATTCCGTAAGGATATATTGACGACTCTTATAGATTCTAATAAAAAATGTTATTTAATTCAAAGAAGTTGAAAACGTTGGAATTTTTATAAATTACACACCACGAATGAGGGTAGCTTTGTTTTCTTTGTTTTACGTCCCGTCGAGAATGTTACTCATATTGAGACGTTCACAATAGAAATGTAAATATTCTAAACTCTAATGATTTGAATAAAACCTGGAAGACAATCTGCTTACCTTCATTTTCTAGCTTTATCATTGCATCCAATAATATTCTGAATTTCAGCATGTCTTCACACCCAATATCTTTATCCGCTATTTGTGCAAGCTCTTTCATATAGTCGACGTTGTTCCCATTTGACGTCATAAACTTTTGTACCCTCAGTAAAATAGTTTCTATCTCCTTCCATTGTGACTTGAAATATGTATCACTGACACTGGAAGATTCGCAATGCCCATACACTTCGTTTCGAAACACTCGGAGGCGCTCAATGTCGTCACCAATTCGCAACTGCGAATTGGATGATGGTTGTCCCCATTTATTTGTTTGTTTGAAGACCGGACACAAATTTCATATTAATGTGTATAACAAAGAGACATCAAATGTGCTGTAGTCAGGTGAGGGAAGACAGCAAAGCGCCTTCTGCTCTGGTCGAAGATTATCACCCAAATAAGAACAAGAATTGATGGCATTTTCTAGGTCTGCTGGTTCGATCTGACTTCTCAGAATGTCTTCTAACACTAACCTTATTGAGTCTACGCTGATGATTGACAGACGTGTAAAGTTCTGTTGAGAAGCCGATAGATATCTAGAAGTCATGGTACATCTGTATTCATGGGTCACATGTTGGTTGACTTTGGTTCTAGCTGTGGATAAAAATAACTCACATACTGAAATCAGAAAATTTGACAAATTATATTGTACACTTTTTATATCCAAATGTACTAGAATTATTTCTGAAGTCAATATGCATATCTTTGACTTTTTCTAGTAAATGTAATCTTTGTTTAATGACCGTAGAGTGACAGCTACCGTTATATGGCCAATGGTAACAATAAAAACATGAATATAACGAAGAGTGATGAATTGCATAAACACCAAAAAGAATACAAAACTGAAAGTTGGACAAACACGAACCCCTGGACGCATCAGAGTGTCTGCATGTGCTCTCTCTAGTGGTTAGTAAACTACACATACACATAATCAACACAATCTCAATAAATACAATCAATTGATCCACAGTAAGTTACACATATATACCCTCCCACACACACACACACACACACACACACTCACTCAATACAACAATAAATATAATCCATTGTTTTGTAGTACATGATACAAACAGAGAGCCCGCAATTAACCAAACATTAATTGATGTACTTAATCCATATGTAGCGCATTACACAAAGTGTTTATACAATAATTTCAACATTAGGCTAACCAATAAATGTACATATATAGTGAATTACACAATAACAATCAGCTCACCAGTAATCGATATGATAAATATATGTACATCAAAATACACACAATCATTTGTTCATACAGGCAAGCAACCCCATGGACTACCTCGCGGAAATAGAGTTTGCTTTTTAATATAACAAAATATTCACATTGTTTTCTTTGTTTTTGGATTCATTATGATTAAACTGGTCGGGTGCCCGTGATAAGTATTTTCGAAATGAACCAGATGTACATATTTCTCTCCACAGTAATCTCTACATCTAACAGTAACACCTATCACACTATAGACACAGTTTTGTTACCTACGACTGTAGTTATTTGATTTTAGTTTGATCATCAACAATCAATATTTTATAACTCCAATATTCAGTCTCAATCTAAGTGAAAAATTCTCGAGAGGGACGTTAAACAATATACAATCCATCTACCGAAAAATCCGCATAGAGAACGTTCTTAATCTTTTCACATACAAATTTTAAAGCATATTTATTTAAGTACTAGTCTGTCAGAATCATGCAAAATCGATATAAAGTGACAGTCATGCAAGGTGAAGATAACGAACAGTCATCAATCTCATAACTCCTATAAGCTATAAAAAATAGATAGTTGGGCAAACACGGACCCCTGGACACACCAGAGGGTGGGATCAGGTGCTTAGGAGGAGTAAGCATCCCCTGTTGACCGGTCACACCCGCCGTGAGCCCTATATCCTGATCAGGTAAACAGAGTTATCCGAAGTTAAAATTAATGTGCCAAGAACGGCTTAACAATCGGCATGAAACATGTCATTTAGCATTTGACCCAATGATAGGTTGTATTGACGAACTAGATCGTTATAACGACCATAGAATCTGCGAAATGCTGACGTCAATCCAGACTGTTGAATCCCCTGTACCATCAACTTGTTTGTCAGAAGCTTACCTCGATTTATTAAAAAATATCTGATGATTTACTTTAAAAGTGACTAAAAAGTAAACATTATGTTGTCTTTTGTTCATAAAGTGCACTCAATGTCAATGGGGACAGTTATTTCAAAACATAGCAGGTTCTGTATATGTTTAGTATTTCCTATATATAGGGCTCACGGCGGATGTGACCGGTCGACAGGGGATGTTAACTCCTCCTAGGCAACTGATCCCACCTCTGGTGTATCCAAGGGTCCGTGTTTGCCCAACTATCTATTTGGTATGGCTTAGAGGAGTTCTGAGATTGATATCCTTTGACGAATTTGACTTTTTTGGCACTCTGTTTTTCCTTAAAATACCTCTTAGGGCCTACAAGTTTACTGTTATTTCGGATTTCAAAAATTTCGGTTGCGCATCACTGAATAGACATTATATGTCGAAATGTTCATCTTGTGCATCAAAATTGGTACCGTATAAGTTTTACATTGATCACTGTTCGTTATCTTCACCTTTCATTGCTCCCCTATCACTGTTGATAATAATTTAAAAAGTTGGAATCCTATCAGTATGTAAGCCCCGAAAACATGTGTGCTCTATCGCATTTTGCACAGATCCCAAATCCCCAATACATATTGACCGGTCCCATAAACAATGTACTGTTACAATAATCTAATCACATAACACGATGCCTAGTGTGTACGTGTACAATACTGAATAGGGAAGTAGGTTTGGTGGGGAGCGCAATGTAAAAGGGATATAAAAGTTTTTATAATTATGAAAATAAACTTTAACATGAAATATATAATAACTTACCAGATCCGATTGGCAAATATGTCCTCGTGAGACAAGCGCTATATCCTGATCAGGGAAACGGATTTATCCGTAGTCAAAATCAGTGTGCCAAGAACGGCCTAACAATCGGTATGAAACATGTCAGACAGCATTTGACCCAATGATAGGTTGTATTATTTTCTTGCAAATGTATCAATGGAAAAAAATATTAAAAATGTATTTCAAATATTAAGTAAAATCCCAGAATAGATCTATCTTACAAGCAATAATACTGAATTATATGCATGCTTTATTTCCTGTCCAAGTTGAATATACTATAGAGAATAGAAACAATTTGCAATGAAATACCTGACTTTTGAAAAAAAAATGTTAAAACATGTAATTAAAACTACAAAAAAATTATTATTTAGCTGTGATTAAAATTTGAAAATTTACAGGCAAGTTGTGCATTGAGTATGTATTTCAATCACAGAAAATGAAAATGGTATATCATGTTGGTCATAACTTGAAGGATAAAGACCAGCATTTACCTAAACACATCTTTGATAATTTGATAGCGAATACTGTGATGTGAAAAAGACTTGTATGTATATGAGAGAAAATTCAGTAAAACAGTAATTGAAAAATATGCAAAATGTAACACTTTAAACAACAATTTTACAAACGAAAATAAGAAGTTAAAAATAATGAGATATATAACTTCACTAGACAAATTACTGTACATTATGTGATCTGTAACCATGGTAACAACAATAAAAACGTAAAATTGTTGTTCGATCATACATATTTATTTATAAAATAGGACACACATTATCTATTTTACATCTGATATAGGAGAGCAACTTTTGATAATATGGAATGCACTGGTCCCAACCCCTAGTAGATATTGACCGGTCCCTTACTTTCAAAACTAAGGTACTGAGGATGTTTTGATGTTCTATGCCTGGTTGAATAATTCATATTTTACTGCATGTTCTAGAGAACTGTGTAATAAAAAACAATGATTTATTTAGATAATTAAATGTGTTTAGGCCTGTTGCTTTTGTTTCCATGTTTCATTTAGCCTATTTGTGATCTGTTTCCATGCATTACTTTGAATCAGTTTAATCAAGCCCATCTCTGATGTATTGTTTTTGCTATTTTCTGTCGTTTTCTATTTTTCACTGATTGTGTATTTTGAGAATCTTCCAAACGTCCACTGTAGTTATCACCAATGAACATGTTTTATTGATTTACCAGTCTGTACCATGATGCTAGTAAACTTCCTCTAGATATCATTTCCGAGAGCGTGAAAGTCCTGAATTAAAATTTTAATATTACTTTATAAATTAAAGCATTGTATTTATTTTAGGTATCTATTTTTTTTTTCTTTTCAAAAATCTATTCTTTTAGTAAGTAAAATTTTTTTTATCAATAACTTTACTCCCATGTAGGAATGTAACTTTTCAAAATGTCAAACTTATGATTTACACAATCTCGACCTGTAAAAAAAGTTCCCAAATTTAATAAGGGATTATATGCATGTCCAAAAGTGTCGTGGTAATGTATTTTCTTTCTTTAGTAAATATGTTACTATTGATAGATTAAATTATGGAGGAAAATTCATAATTGATAAAACACATCATAACAATTCTAGTTTTCTAAAATCACTATACGATTAAAAGAAGCTAGTTCTAATTGTAACGGGGACCATTGCATGAAAGGTGAAAATAACGAACAGTTATCAATCTCATAACATACATATGTTCCCCAAACCTCCCCCAATTAAAAAAGGTGATGTCATTGTAAACCTATAGCAAAACATCAATTCAATTTAGCCTTTAATTACATGTAGTACATTTGATATGGTCATTTCAGTACCAAGAAATGAAAGAAAGCAATGCACATGCATACACGCGCTTACAAATATGATTCCGCTCTTTTGTTGATATCATTCAACAGGACTTTGTAGCATATACCCACAGTATGAATTTCATAACGTTTCCATTAAATATAAGGAAGTTATAGGGATTTTAGAACAGTCCTATCAGAATTCAGCACCTCTGCATGCACGTGCTGAGCAGTAGTTTTAACCACAGCAATTTGTAAGGCGTACCAAGACACATCTAAAACCTTAAAAACAAAATAAGTTGATAAACAACAAAAAGGTTATCATCCTTTAAAAATGAACATTTAAAAGACGATGCACGTGCATGCGCATTGGCATTTTTATTACACCAATATATAGACACACATATTTTCTATCTATGTTGTGAATATCAACTCATTCGCTGCAGTCACACATGTAAGAGAGTTACAGACGTTTTAGTATAATCCAATCAAAAAGATCGAAGAACTTTATCAAAAATCAATTTATTTTCTATAGTTTTCGACTTTTCGTATTGATAGATAATAAAAAACAGAGAGAAAGAAATGATACGTTCTATCAACACAAAGCATGATTAAAGGACTTAGAATTACTAGGCTTGGCTTGTAATGATGCTGCATGGATATACAAATTATGATAATACTATTAACATATTTAAACAAAATGTTCAATGATTTGCTCCAATTGCTAAGTAAAGAAACGAATGAAATATTGGAAGGTTGGAACACCTTTTTAAACAATTATAAAAGCATGCTATATTAGTATTAAAAGATGGGGATTTCCTTATGAAATATTTTTCATGAAATGGAAAAATGAAAATGTTTCCTAGTAATTCATGTTGTTGTTTGATTTAGTTCGACCCTTATTGTAAATATGATTCATAACGTAATGGGACTGTTGAATTAATTAAATGACCGCATTTTGCAGTGATATAGTAACATACAATGCATAAAAAGTTAGCTGGAATAAATTACAAACTTGTTTTGATATGTGAAGAGTGCATCATTTTATTAAATAACATTTATAATAGCTCTAAAACTTCATTGTTATTTCGGATTTCAAACATTTCGTTTACCTGATTAGGATATAGGGCTCACGGCGGCGGGTGTGACCGGTCAACAGGGGATGCTTACTCCTTCTAGGCACCTAATCCCACCTATGGTATGTCCAGGGGTCCGTGTCTGCCCAATTATCTATTTTGTATTGCTTATAGGAGCTATGAGATTGATCACTGTTCGTTATCTTCACCTTGCACTGAAGAGACATTGTTTGTCGAAATGCGCATCTGGTGCATCAAAATTGGTACCGTATAAGTTTTACATTATGATCCCTGCGTCGAGGCCTCTGCTGGTGGACTGTTAGTCCCCGAAGGTCTCTACAGCCCAGTAGCTAAGTACTTCGTTACTAGCTTGAAAATACGGATGTATTTTAATTGCTGTGATAAAATTTAGAAATTAATTCCAAAATTAAGGATTATCTCCCTCACGCATAGCTTTTATCCTTAGACGAATTTGACTCCACTTTTTTGACACACTGTTTTCCCTATAATAGCTCTAAAACTTTATTGTTATTTCGGATTTCAAACATTTTGGTTGAGCATCACTGAAGAGACATTTTTTGTCGAAATGCGCATCTTGTGCATCAAAATTTGTACCGTATAAGTTTTCCATCTAAGATTGATTGATTGATTGAATTGCTGTTTTTTCCGCCACACTCACTCAACAATTTTTCAGTTATTTGGTGGCGCCCAGTTTTTATTTGTCGAAGAGAGAGCCCAGATACAATGTACCTGGGAAGAGGCCACCGACCTTCCGAAAGTAAACTGGGAAACTTCCTCACTTACCGGTGCGAGTGGGATCTGAGGTGAGAGGTCGTGTGATATTGAGCGCAATGCTCTAAACACTCGCCCATGGAGGCCCCTGATATCTTTAGAAGAAGAATACTTGGTTTTTCCTCAAAACAATGTTACCTCATTATACCACTCAGAGAAATATTAAGAGAAGCTGTCAGTAACCATTGAAAATTGTCTTTGAAAAAGTGGAAAGTGCAAAAATCACAAATCTGAACGAAACTCTCACATTTTTGTGTATGGTGATAGTAAATGTTAAAAAAGTGAAAATTACTGGAACCTTGCATCGTGTTCCAATGGCAACGGACCGTACCCACAGTTAAATCATTAGATGTTGAGTTTTTAATCTTTTCACAAATATTTCTAATAAAAAAAATGTCCTAATAATGTACAGTGAATGGAAATTCAAGAAAGCACTTAGATTATTGTACTTGTGTTTAAAAAAAATATATTTTCTTGCTTATTCTGAAAAATAAGTCATTAATTAAGGTTTAAAAAGGTATTGATGACTTCTTTTCAGACACTATTTTCTCCGAAACGCAGCAGAGCTGATTTTAATTCTACATGCCGTTTTTATGATTGATTGATTAATTGATTGTTTGTATCTTGTTTAACGTCTCGCTTTTAGAATTTTTCACTCATATGGAGACGTCACCAAGACCGGTGAAGGGCTTCAAATTTAGGCCTATGCTCGGCGCTTACGGCCATTGAGCAGTGAGGGTTCTTTAGCGTGCCACACCTACTGTGACACGGGTCATCCGTTTTTAAGGTCATCTCCGAGGACCCGTGACATGCGGGGCGAACGCTCTAACCTCTCGGCCACCACGGCGGTACCGTTTTTAAGACAGCTATGTATAATACCAATATAGTAAATAAAAACAGTTAAACAATTTACCCTTTATTGTAAAATCCCTCAAAACTCTACTCTAAGTGCCTACTATTTTACACAATGATTATCCCCCTTGATGCTAACTCTCTAGAATTAAAGGCAGAAATGAATGAATATCACTTAGCAGACATCATAAAAAATTCTAGATGGTCATCAAGGAATTCATTTAACAGGAAACTTGAAAAGGTGATGTAGAGATTTGCCTATTTTTCTGTAAATTAAATTTTATATGCTAGTTAATAGTGAAGTTAGAATCCATATGATAATTTCAAATTCATACAAACTGTCTTGACAGATAGTAAATTAACAGTAAACACCGGTAAATAAAATTTGATGTATATCTAATATTGTAGAACACTTGTTTAAATTCTCTTTTTAAAAAACAAGCAGAAATATCATTTATTTTGGACTTTAAAGAGGTATATTTCACGGTTTTTTCATGGACTTTGTCCTTGTTACCATGGTAACAACACAGTGATCGATATAACGTCGTGTTATTTGAGTTTAAGTGACTCACACAAGTGTTTTCAATGATTTTATCAATAACACTGCATCAAATTTTAGAATTCTTCAATAAAAAATATTTTGCACTTTCCAAAAACTTCTCCATGATTATACTGACAGCGTCTCTTAAAAACCATTGACCCAAAATAATTTCTTTCCGCTGATAAAATGTTAGAAATATTTCTCATCTTTTCATCTTGATCAAAATATAATTGTATTTCTCGACAATCTCAAGAATGTTCTCAAATAATTCGAAAATAATTCTAAATCATTTTATAAATTCTCACATATTTGCCTCATAGCATTCCAATGTTCTCAAATGATTCCGAAGGTACATGTATTTTCATTCGTCTGATGAAATCTCAAAAACACACCTCATTATCTAAATGAAATATATTAGTGTATAACTTCAACATATCTCACATTCTAAAGAAATATTAAATCCAATTAATCCCACTTAGATTTTTACATGATGTATCTTGTATTTTTTAAAACTCTTTATAATCTTTAATTTGTTAGTATTACACTTCGTAAAACATGTGAAAGTAAATTTTCTTTTCTCAAACAAATTCAATGCTTAATTATGCCTACAACTTGTATTACATAAATGTATCCAATTCATGGTGCCCTAGCTAGGTGAGGATTAAGCCCCTTTCTGCATCCATTGTACATTATGAATATTCATATGATCATGTTATATAATATTATGAAACAATAACTCCTTTATATGACCCAGAAATCCGTAGCGTAGCGCAGGGTAAACGATGAACTCTCTTGTGTATATGTACAATCAAAATACCTTGAGCTATGTTTTTAAATTTTTTATTTTTTTTTTGCTTTTAAATAAAACATTGAAATCAAATTTCTGAATGAACAATATTATCACAGTAGCTAATACTTTTCCCTGTTTCTAATTATACACATTAATGTACTATATAACATTATTTTCTTTAATGATAATTGACACATGTATATGATTTTGTAATTATTGTGTTATACACTGTAGATGTGTCCAATCCAAGGGTCCCAGGTATTCCAGGCGAGGATTAAATTGGGGTACTTGATAATAAAACAAAGAGAATATGCTTAGATCTATATAATTTTGAATGCTTTTCAAATGATTCCAAACCGATATTGTGGTTTTTTTTTATTTTGATATAAAACTTCATTCTTCTCAATTTACTAGAATAAAGAAAAAATATCTAAATTTGAAATTGGTTTTGTAGGATGATTGTATCAAATTTGAAAATCACATAGCGATGTCTCTAAATTAAAAGTTTGGGTCTAATATGTTTGCTTAGTATTATAGTATAATACCAGTAAAACTGCTTTACCAGAACACACTTTGAACGAAAGTGTAATACACAGCAACGTCCACAGGCCTCATCACTATTTTAATTTTCTTATCAATGAAAGGTAAAGATAACCAACAGTGAACACAGACCCCTGGACACACCAGAGGTGGGATCAGGTGCATAGGAGGAGTAAGCATCCCCTGTTGACCGGTCACATCCACCGTGATCCCTATCTCCTAATCAGGTAAACGGAGTTATCCGTAGTTAAAATCAGTGTGCCAAGAACGGCCTAACAATCGGTATGAAACACGTCATTACAATGAATACATGTATGATGTACGATAATGTGACATATCAACAGAGTGAGAATTATTTTAAATTCCAGACAAGCTTTCCCATACCTTCGAACGTTTTGGTGCGGATGATTACATGATTTGATTGATTGTTTGAATGTTGTTTAACAATATGGAGACGTCACCACTGCCAGTGAAGGGCTGTAAAATTTAGGCCTATGCTCGGCAATTATGACCTTTGAACAGGAAGGGATCTTTATCGTGCCACACCTGCTGTGACACGGGACCTCGGTTTTTGCGGTCTCATCCGAAGGACCATCCCATTTAGTCGCCTCTTACGACAAGTAAGGGGTACTGAGGACCTATTCTAACCCCTATCCCCACGGGATGCTTGATTTGAAAGAAAAACAATCGCAATAAATGATAACGTCACAGTGCACTGTTTACACCATCCACGTTATATTTCCCAAATGAATTGGTTCAAGTTGTGTTGTAAGATGTTATGGGTTTTCGCTCGTCTCAATGGTCACACCGTAAACATGTTATTTTGATGATGTTTTAGATAGAGAATAACACATACCCATTTCCATATCACACCCTGTATCAGCCGGAGACACCAATATCAGCCAAAGGGCCGAAGGTTGAGGGCTGATATTCGTCAAGGACTGATACAGGATGTGATATCGAAATGGGTATGTGCTATTACGTTTATTACATACTTAGTAATAACAAGAAATTGTGTGTAAAAACCACTCATTTCTAATGAAGAATAGCTAAACTTAGTTAAAAACAAGAGGTACTGTCATCAATGCTCACTAAGAATACCCCCGCTTACCCCAATCTCCCGAAGGGTGTTGTTAATAGGTATAAATTACCTCTTTCCTGAGTGTAAAAATATGGTATGCCTTTGTAGAAGAAAATGGAAGATATAGTCCGAACACAAATCGATGGCATAAACCTATAATTTTGACCTTGATATCAAAGGTCAAGGTCATAAAGAGGTCATGAATGTACATGGCACATAGTCTCATGGTGATGCACCCATGTCTTATGGTATGACTATGTTAAAACCCTGTAATCAATTTTTAGCTTGAGGTCAAAGTTCAAGGTCATATAGAGGTCAAGAAGGTACCCGACACATCATCTCATGATGATACACTCATGTGTCAAATATGGTATGACTATGTCAAAGAACAAAGAAATCATGGCCCTGACGCGAATCCATTGTAAAAACCTTTAATTTTGATCTTGAGGTCAAGGTCATATGAAAGTCATGAAGGTACATGACACATCGTCTTATGGTGATACACTCATGTGTCAAATATGATATGCCTATGTCAAAGAACAAAGAAGTTATGGCCCGGACACGAATCCATTGTAACAAACCTTTAGTTTTGACCTTGAAGTCAAGGGTCAAGGTCATATAGAGGTCATGAAGGTACTTGACACATCGTCTCAGGGTGATCCACCTGTGTGCCAAATATGGTATGCTTAAGTCAAAGAACAAAAAAGTTATGGCCCGGACACGAATCTGCACAGACAGACGCACAGACGGACGGACGGACAGACAGACAGACAGAGTGATTCCTATATACACCCTGAACTTCGTTCAGGAGGTATAATAACTGAATTTTCATTGGTCATTGCTGAGTAAATATGTAAACCATTACTAATTATGAATGTTTCTAAGCAGGTTTGGGATCAAAGAGTCAAAGAGAGATAACTCTTTGTTTTGAAACTAATATACTCAGACTAAGGAGCAAATAGGTACCTGTCCTTACTGTATAGTCTTTTCCAATAGATGGTCATTCAACAGTGTAGGAATGGTCCAATTTTGTTGATTCTAAATGAAAAAATACTTTAAATCTTTGGATTATTTTTATTATATATGTATATGAATTGACTGTCTAAAATAAAATCTTACCACAGGTAACAAGTATAATAAAATTATTTCACATATACTGCCAGTGTCTTACCTCCTATGATGAACAAATTCTTGTCTTGTCTGTATTGATCTATCTTTCTGTCAATTCAAAGACGCTGCTCTCCTCCCTGTCTTTATCATCCCAATACAGCACCTAAAGGAGACATGTGAATATAAGTATGTGTTCTTATCTTGGATAATTCTGAAGTTAAAATCATAAAGTTTTAACATGAATTATTTTTACAATTATTGGAAATTTTAAATGATAAATAATAATAAGATTTGATAATAATAAAAGTTATATTGTACTAAAGATTAACATACTGAAAATATTTAAAGAAACAAAACAATGCATGCATACAAACGTAGTACACTTGCATTAAAAAAATGATATTAATATCAAATCCGTCTATGATGACATGATGGTTTGCAAGTATTTTTTATACATGGTACATTAACAAAAAATGAAAACCATACACCATGTCATTAATGGAACGAATATGTTTTAGAGAAATGAATATTAAAAGATGCTATGGATCAGGTTATATATATATACACTTATGCTATACATATACATTAAACTGTTTTCAAAATGAAAACTAAAAGTATTATGTGAAGTGATGCAACTTTCATTTAAATAAATTATGATAGTGTATGAAAGGTGTATTAAATGGAACCTTTTAACAATTGTTGTACTAATTACTTTAAATACTCCATTGTGGAAATTTAAAATCTTTTCTTCCCATTCAATGTGTTCACCATTGTCATCCATCCATGTATGAATTGTTTCTTTATTAATTTGTTCTTTTGAGGTCACTTGGTTTCCATCACATACATCCAATTCTGACTTCTTTATATTTAAAAGCATTAAAAGATTGTCGTTCAACTTGATAAAATCAAAGGTCTTTCCTTTAGAAGAGAAATTTAATAAATGTTGATGATCTTTGCATATAATGAAATTTTCTTGTATATATTGATTTGAGTTTTTAATGCACACAGTTTTTCTTTCTTTGTCTTCGGTTTTTCCAATTCTTTGTTGATGGTGTCTTCATTTTCGCATAATCCATATGTTTGTAAATTTTCTATCACTTTATCTAGTTCTTTAGTCTGTTTGTTCTTCTTCCTCCTTGTTTCGTCCTCTCTTTGTTTTAATAAATATCAATGGTTTTTGAATAATTGTTCCTTTCCCTTCTTTTCTAGTTCCATAAATTTTCTGTTTTCTTTCCTTGAACTGTCAATGATACGTTTCTTCTCGCTTTCATTTTTTTTTCCAGCTAGCCACTCATTAGTTTTATTTCCATTAGAAATAATTTGATTCTCCATATTATTTACATTTCAATTGGGTGCAACATGTAATTTAAAAGTTAATTGGCTCATTAATCTTTCCACAGATATATTGTTTGAAGTACAGGACAAACATTCTTTTCAAATTTTCACAATTTACATTATAATATTCCCACCTATCAAAAATTCACTAAAACGTTTCTGTATTTTGTTCGTTAAAACACAAGAAAACCTTTTCAAAAATACACATGTAAGATCATTATTAAAAGACATTTCAAATAAAAATTCTGCAGTTTCATTATTAAAGAGTGGCCCATAAAAATCTTAATTCATGATTCATTGCAAGAGAAGGATTTTCATACAATGAGTTTAAAAGGAATAAAAGTCTCTGAAAGACAGTGCCCATCTTTCAAATGTCCCCACTTTCTGAAGCTTTCACGAAATATGGTTCTGTAATAATTTTACATAAAATTCCAAGAGCTCTTAATATTGTTAAAATAACCTTATTTTGCAAAGATAAAACAATAAAATTCTGAATAAAAGTATATAAACTTTTCAAAGACATAAAATATTGTAAAACAAGTTTGTGCATAAAAAAGTACCAGCAGCATTGTAAAAAGACAAATTGAATATGTTCCTTCTAAAATTCTTAAGAGGGATTCTGTCAACACCTGTAAATTGTAAAAGTGGATGCATGACAAATTGATTGAACATCATGTGAAACTTCTTTGGATAAAATATTATTAACTTTCTGCTCAGTAACACTTCTATGAGTCATAAAACAGTCATAAAAACACTGGAGATATTTGGATTACCAGTCCCATCTTTAAAAAATAATTTCGAAACACACCTTAAAACAAACATTGTAAATGGTTGTTTACATGAACTTGTATAACCATCAAATTTTACATCAAGTTCTTTTTCTATATTAAAAATTTCTTGCACACAAACATCAGAAAATTGTAAAAGTGGATGCATGACAAATTGATTGAACATCATGTGAAACTTCTTTGGATAAAATATTATTAACATTCTGCTCAGTAACACTTCTATGAGTCATAAAACATGAAACTGTGTTTAAAATATTGTCCTCGTTTCTAATGTCAGATAAAATCTCTTTAACAGCACTCACATACGTATCTCCCTTGTCATCACACACCTCTCTCACACCTGTAGTAAAAAGTTTTTCCCCTGTGTTAAATTGTATACAATAAAAATGTCTACCTTTTTTTGTTGTTGCATCTCTATGCATTGTGGTATTGTCAGATTTAGAAAGTTCTTCATTAACATGGTTTCTAGCAACAACACCCATTTCACTTGTTAAAACCGCTGCTGTACTTTTGAATGGAAGATTCCGAACATGAATATTAAAAATTTCTAAAACTCCTTCTATAATAGGTAAAATATGTTGCAACCCAATATTTCTGCTACGAAAAATATAATAAAGACAATTTAAAATTGTAGGCCTACCCTTTGTACAGTCTTTAAAATCAACATTTTTATTCATAGTAATAACATTTTCATCAGGTATACAATTTTCTTTTTCAGATAATAAATCATCTATATCTGCTTTCAAATCTCGAATGTAGGATTGGAGAGTATTACACTGTACATATTTGTCTTTTGTCTCTTTCTGTTTAACCAAAAAATCCACCTTGTCTTGCAATTTCTTGATTTTTTCTGAATGTCTTTTCATTTTTCTATTTGTATTTCTAATTTTGATGTTCTTAATTCTATCTCTCAGCATTTTGTTTTCTCTTTATAAATGTTTGATGGTTGTATTCTGTGATGTTTCAAGCTTCAAAGATGTACAGTTGTTGATGGGTGAACACGATTCCAAGGATGATGACACAGTGGCAGATGAAGTCAGTTTTGTGGATGATGTTACAGATGTAGTTATTGATGGAGTAAAATCCATGGAAGATCCAGCGTCTTTCTTTGTTGAGTTAAATCCATGGAAGATCCAGCGTCATTCTTTGCTGACTAAAATCCATGGAAGACCCAGCGTCATTATCTGCTGACTTTGATTTTGGTAGTTCAAACACCTTTCTTTCGTATTCTCTGACTCTTTCCTTATTTGTGTATTTCTTTAATCTATCAGATTCCCTTACGATTTTCTGTATCTTCCTAAGTAACTATATGCGACACATATTTTTGGTTTCAACATTTAGGGCGTTACAAACGTATCTTTGTATGGTCCTGATATAATTGGAGGTGCCCTCATGTTTTTTAAATATTTGATATACATCTGAATATGTGAAAGACATAGTTGTAATTATTATTATCAACTGCGACACATGAAGACAATTGCACATGTACACAAATACAAAACATGTACACAAATACAACACATTTACAGACATAGTACTCATGAAGATACATATATACACATAAATGACTGACATATACAAGGTGAGGATAACGAACAGTGATCAATCTCATAACTCCTATAAGCAATACAAAATAGATAGTTGGGCAAACACGGACCCCTGGACACACCAGAGGTGGGATCAGGTGCCTAGGAGGAGTAAGCATCCCCTGTTGACCAGTCATACCCGCCGTGAGCCCTATATCCTGTATCCCTATATCCAGATATAATTTGCAGCGAGAGAGAAGGGAATGATTATTATGAATGGTGTTCATATCAAAACTAAATTATTGCACATTAATTGAATTCTGGACAGTATTAATTGTTCTGCTGAATTGATGCATGCTATAATTGAATTATTGATCTCTTTAATTATTGATATCAATAATTGAATTGATGCTCCCTATAATTCAATTGCAGATAAGAGAGCAATAGCCCAATTAATGCTGCATCAATTCAATTTATACAAAAGCATTGGATATAATTATAGATATCTTAATTTCAAAAAACGAGATCATCAAATTATTTATACTGAACTTCAATCTAAATTTTGCAAGCAATAATTCCACCATCATATCGAGAGCAATAATTGATTTGAGTGTACGTAAAATCATTTGATGAGAGCAAATAATTAATTTCATGCACACATCAATTGAATTATTGTTCAGGCATTTGTTCTTAAGTATTCATATTATGCATCAAATCACAGTGTACATGTACTTCATAAGAGGTGTTTTAACGAGCCATTAGATAAAATATTAGTATAATGTGCTACCTTAAAGGGGCATGGACACGGTTTAAGATGAACATTTTATTTTTCCATTTTTAATGTTTACAATGTTTTACTAAAGTATCTCAAATGGTCAACCAGAATTTGAATATGATTTGTTATGTTGCAAGTGAGAAATATCACTCAAAACTCTTTGTTTTATATATGTAAACAAGGTCCGTGCCATGTTTTTATTTACAAATATAGATTGCTTAATAGAAATATCATGTTTAAAACAAAATAAGATGTATTAAATACTAAAAACTATTCTATTGTGTTCAGAATTTACTTGTAAATTGAACAAAATATGCGTTAACCAAAACTTTTCCTAGTATTTAACCTTTGTAAACAACATGTCAAAAGCCTTGTTTACGTAGCAAAGAATTGTGAGCTCTTTATCTTCCATGTACCTCCACAACTGTCATTCAAATTTTGCTGTCAGACCATATATAAGTACCTTAGTTAAGTATTCTAAACAATCAATATGTAAAATAAAATTTAAAATGTCCCATGTCCCTGTACGAGCTGGATAAGTATACACTGTTTTACACACCAGGGGGTGTTATCATGAAAGGAACACTCAGTAATATCATATTTCATATCAGTTATAACTGTAAATCATTTTCATTATGATTGACTCTTTTTAGAAACAGATTATAAGCAAGGGCAGGTAATATTTCTAAGTAGCATGACTGTATAACACATTCTTATTACAAATTAAACATCGTGACAAAAAGTGCAACACTTTTCATTTCATCAACACCAACAATTATCAACATAGACACAATGCAAATTAATTACAAGTAATTAATTATGATTAATGCATAGTTTTCAGTTTGAAAAATGTAAAAATACATACATCTAATAGATGACCTACCACCCTATCATCCAAAATAATTTCCTTTAATATGTGTGTTGCATAAGTTAAGTTATATCTTTTAAAAACTCAAACATCATACACGTTCTTAGAAACGATATAACAAAGATCAGTACATTGCCATACGTGATAAATTGTACATACCACAAATATTCCAGCCCGCCTTGTCCAAACACACGATATCGTTGTCAATATGGCCAACGGGTGCCTTCCGGTTGATACTATTTTAGCTTAAAATGGCGTTAGGTGGAATAGCTAATGCTAGTCAGAGTTCTCGGGAAAACATATCCGTTTCAATTTTAACTGTATCCTGATCCCGAAATGTGTCGATTGACATTGTTGAGCTAAGTAATTATTAATCGGCTATTTTTGTGGGAAATGAACACGACTATGGTGAAAACATTTTCAAGAATGTCTAAAAAGGTAATACTTAAGGTATGCGATATACTTATTGTGTTAATATGAATGTCAATACGTTCAGTTAACGGCGTTAATTCGATGTTGATTATGATATCTGTAGACACCTGTAACAGTTGATAATTAGGTTGTATATTCGTAGGTGATGTGTGACATGCAATATTTAGTATATAGGCTTAAATTCCAGATATTATCCCGTGTATTAAGACCTGCATAAGTCCTACTTAGTTTGTCTTATGTTGTAGCCAGGGGCACTGGAAGTTAATGTAAATATATAGTATGTGCATATACTATATATTTACATTAACTTCCAGAGCCCGTGGTTGTAGCCATAAAGAGGCTGGGAACACTTCCCCTGTAGAGAAATATTCTCGCTAAAACACGATTATCCCTCTCTAGCGAGAGTAAATATATCTCGCACAACCCACCCATGGAGTACATCGCTTCGTGTTTCACGTGAAAAGAAGAAAAAGTGCTAAGATGTCTGATACTTCTGCAGATACATTAATCAAAACAAAAACACTCACGATGTGTATTGGATTTCACACTGCTTCCCTCTTACACAGCAATAAAAACAAAAACACTCACGATATGCATTGGATTTCACACTGCTTCCCTCTTACACAGCAATTAAAACAAAAACACTCACGATGTGCATTGGATTTCACACTGCTTCCTTCGTACACAGCAACATTGATTTGAAATTTCTTGACTGTGTTGTAAATTTCATAGAAACAATTCACATCATGTTGAGTGTGTGTCGCACTAATTCCGTGTTGCACGAGTATTGTCATTATTTTCAATAAAGCCAAAACACCTGTTTATGGTAATGTTTACCCTTTCGCTAAAGAGCGATAATCGCGTTTTAGCGAGAATATCTTGCTATAGGGGAAGTGTTCCCAACCTCATAAAACGATACTGGGCTCGATCCCTGATTTCTAGTCAGATCCTAGATACCAACTGAGCTATAGATGGATCCCGGTGATCGAACCTGTCTGACTGCCACATTCTTCCCTCCTTAAATGTCTTCACACCTGAAGACATCAACCCAGTATCTTTATCCCCTGGCAGGCTAACCCTAACCCTGTACTACTCCGGTCAAAATACTGAAAAATGAAGAAATCATATTTTGACTTCATATATCTCTGCTCACTGAACTATTTGATCAATTTCAGATATATTTCATGATTCTTCTTCATTATGACTTGAGTTAAACTAAAGCCTAAAATCTCGTCATTATGGATGTGGAGACAAGGTATATTGTACATAGTATGTTGATGTTATACATAACCGAGTCAATGTCAAACAACCTAATCAGCATAGACCCTAACCTACTACATTAAAAACATAACGTAGTCAGTATACAACCTAACCTAGTCATTGTAGACACTAACCTAGTCAGTATAGACCCTAACATAGTCATTAAAGACCCTAACCTAGTAATTATAGATCTTAACCTAGTCATTGAATACCATAACCTAGTAAGTATTATAGACCCTAACCTAATCAGTATAGACCCTAACCTAGTCAGTGTAGACCCTAACCTAGTCATTGTAGACACTAACCTAGTCAGTATAGACCCTAACATAGTCATTATAGACCCTAACCTACTACATTAAAAACATAACGTAGTCAGTATACAACCTAACCTAGTCATTGTAGACACTAACCTAGTCAGTATAGACCCTAACATAGTCATTATAGACCCTAACCTACTACATTAAAAACATAACGTAGTCAGTATAGACCATAAGATAGTCATTATAGACCCTAACCTACTACATTAAAAACATAACGTAGTCATTATACAACCTAACCTAGTCATTGTAGACACTAACCTAGTCAGTATAGACTCTAACATAGTCATTATAGACCCTAACCTACTACATTAAAAACATAACGTAGTCAGTATACAACCTAACCTAGTCATTGTAGACACTAACCTAGTCAGTATAGACCCTAACATAGTCATTAAAGACCCTAACCTAGTAATTATAGATCTTAACCTAGTCATTGAATACCATAACCTAGTAAGTATTATAGACCCTAACCTAATCAGTATAGACCCTAACCTAGTCAGTGTAGACCCTAACCTAGTCATTGTAGACACTAACCTAGTCAATATAGACCCTACACTAGTCAGTGTAGACTCTAACCTAGTCAGTGTAGACCCTAACCTAGTCAATATAGACCCTAACCTAGTCAATATAGATCCTACACTAGTCAGTGTAGATTCTAACCTAGTCAGTGTAGACTGTAGTTTAATCAGTGTAGACCCTAACCTTTACAGTGTAGACCCAAACCTAGTCAGTGTAGATCCTAACCTAGTCAGTGTAAATCCTAACCTAGTCATTGTAGACTCTAACCTAGTCAGTGTAAATCCTAACCTAGTCAGTATACAACCTAACCTAGTCATAGTAGATACTAACCTAGTCAGTGTAGACTCTAACCTAGTCAGTGTAGATCCTAACCTAGTCAGTGTAGACTCTAACCTAGTCAGTGTAGATCCTAACCTAGTCAGTGTAGACCTAGCCTAGTCAGTGTAGACCTTAGCTTAGTCAGTGTAGACCCTAACCTAGTCAGTGTAGACTCTAACCTAGTCAGTATACAACCTAACCTAGTCATTGCAGATTGTAGTTTAATCAGTGTAGATCCTAACCTAGTCAGTGTAGATCCTAACCTAGTCAGTATACAACCTAACCTAGTCATAATATATACTAACTTAGTCAGTGTAGACCCTAACCTAGTCAGTGTAAATCCTAACCTAGTCAATGTGGACCCCAACCTAGTCAGTGTAGACTCTAACCTAGTCAGTTTAGACTCTAACCTAGTCAGTATACAACCTAACCTAGTCATTGCAGATTGTAGTTTAATCAGTGTAGACCTAACCTAGTCAGTGTAGATACTAACGTAGTCAGTGTAGATCCTAACCTAGTCAGTATACAACCTAACCTAGTCATAATATATACTAACTTAGTCAGTGTAAACCCTAAACTAGTAATTATAGATCTTAACCTAGTTATAGAAGGCCTTAACCTAGTAAGTATTATAGACCCTAACCTTGTCAGTATACACCCTAACTTAGTCTGTGTAGACCATAGCTTTATCATTTTCTTCCACAGAGTTATCGGTATGTAAACATGTAGTGAGACGGGGTTCGGTATACACCAACAACTGATGTTGACCTGAATGGAAGAAATGAAATACATATCTAAATATCACTAGCAGTAAATTAGAAACAAGCACACCAGGGCCAGTACATATATATTTTATTTATCTTCCATATCCTTATATTCTAATAAAAAAATAGTGTAACGCGTTCATGTGGGAAGAAATGTCATGTAGCTGAGTTCGATTTTAACCTAAATAGGAAAATTGGAATAAAGAAAAAACATGCACACACACGCACAATAAATTAGAAGCATGTGTATCTAGTACAAAGGGATGTCATTGAGTATCACATCCTTATCTTTTTATGAAACGGTATATTAAGCGGCTATTGAGGGAAAATGTCGAGACCGGGACTGGCTTTTAGTATGGTTTTTAATTGTCGGTTCCACCGGTCCCGGAGTTTTCACGTATTATTTTACAAAAGGAGTAATGGTATGATCAATCAACTATCAGAATGCAAGCATAACATTGTTATATCTAAAACAACGAGATATGGGGCTCTTATATTCCCATATAATGTTTTTTTAAGGAATAAAACAATCTGGGACCGGGACCGAAGACCGGGTTTTAATCACGGGACCGAGAGCGAAGACCGGGTTTTAGTCAGTACCGTCTAAATTGACTGGAGCATGCTTTACACTGACTGGGTTAGGGTCTAAAATGAGTGGGTTAAGCTTTACCCTGACTGGGTTATGGCCTAAATTGAGTTGGTTACGCTCTGCATCGACTGGGTTAGGGACTAAAACGACTGGATGACTGGGTTAGGGTCTAAAACGACTGGATCAAGCTATACACTGAATGGGTTAGGGTCTAAACGAATGGATTATTGTCTACACCGACTTGGTTAGGGTCTACGATGACAATGTTAATGGTGTACATCTACTTTGTTATGTTTTAAATATTTGTTTCCACTACAGGTACCAAGGTGATATTACGTATATTCCTATACAAGTACGTCTCGTTAATATATAGGTCTAAATATTACATATACTCCTATCGTTAATATATAGGTCTAAATATTACATATACTCCTATCGTTAATATATAGGTCTAAATATTACATATACTCCTATCGTTAATATATAGGTCTAAATATTACGTATACTCCTTGTTATGTTTGCTCGGCAGAACAGGGTTGACTCGGTCAACAACAGCAGAAATTAAACAACGTGGTATCTGCCATTTTAGGAACTACTTTATTATTGTGTATTCATGTGCATGTCCATACTAATATAAGAACCAACGCATTATTCCGGAATTACATATTCAAATTATAGTTCATAACATTCCTTCCCACCAAATATGATAGTCCATGGGGGAAAAGTTCATTTTAAGGATTGAATTGTTCTAATGATAATTCACTGTTCATCGCTAAAATGACAAAATTATATTTTCTTCTTTCAGTAATAATAACAAGCATTCAATCTATTAACTTGAACACATAATCTGAACAAAATAGACTTTGTCACGGTGCAACATAATTGCTAACATGAATACTAAAAAACAGAAAAAGAGACCTTTCTGGCCCCAAATAGATTGCAAGGGGATTATTATGCCCCTGAAACACTGCAACCATAAATAGAATCACTTGCACGATACAAAGACTTTGTAACGACTTGGCGGACCAGCTGTGCGCCTTGGATTTCTTCTCGGTTCCGAACGCTGATCAGTTTGCTGAATCTGAGGTGGAGTACTGACCTCTTGACTAGGCGGTTGACTATCCTGACTAGACAGACGGATATCTTGACTTCGTGAATCAAGCTGTGAGTCCTGCCTGGGAATAGCACCGGATTGCTGATTTACAGATATATCATTTGTAATAGGTGTATCTGATGCACTGACGTTGGCCGCGAACTCCTGAATCTGATCAATGTGTCGTCTCCACGTTTGACCTGGTGCCACTTCTACACGATATGAGACTGGGCCCGTTTGTTCACTGATAGTTCCGGATACCCAGTTTGATTTAGCGTTTCTACGGTAGTCTCTTACTATCACCTCCCTTCCTGGTTCGAACGCACGTAGTGGACTTCCTCTTTTGTTAGCCATGTCAAATTGCTTACTTTTGAAATCTCGCTCAGTGTTCGGTTTCACCAAATCCAGTCTAGATGATAAAGTACGTCCAAGAAATAGTTTTGCAGGAGACTCTCCCGTGGTTGCATGTGAAGCATTTCTGTATGCTAAAAGAAAATTTGCCAATTTGGTTTGTAAAGATCCGCTGTCCTTTTTACTTGCCTTCATGGCTGACTTAAAAGATTGGACAAACCGCTCAGCTAGTCCATTGGAACTTGGGTGGTAAGAAGCGAAGGTCAAATGTTTTATTCCATTGGCTTTGGTAAATTTCTGAAAGTCAGCAGATGTAAATTGTGGCCCATTGTCACTCACTAAGACTTTCGGCACTCCATTTCTAGAGAATATGCATCGCAACACATCAATAGTAAGATCTGATGTCGTTTCGCGCATTTGGATCACTTCCGGTCACTTTGAATGGGCGTCAACTGCTATAAAAAACATTGAGTTCAAAAATGACCCGGCAAAGTCAATATGAACACGCTCCCATGGGCTAGTGGGCCACTCCCATGGGTGAACTGGGGCGGATGGTGGTGAACGTTTAAATTCGCTACATCCTGCACATGATTTTGAAATATTTTCAATGTCCTGGTCGATGCCTGGCCATCATACCAAACTCCTGGCCAAGGCCTTCATTTTTGCTATCCCAATATGCCCTACATGCAGATCGTTCAGAACATGGCTTCTCAATTTCAGTGGAATTATCACACGCATACCCCATAGAAGACATCCATTGTGCACAGTTAATTCATCTCTGCGGCTGAAGTACGGATACAGGTCCTTGTCCTCTGATTTAATGTATGTGATCCACCCATTCATGACAGAGTCGTAGACATGCGATAAAACTGTGTCGCGTCCAGTTTCCTGTTTTATTTTGGCGCTCGTAATTGGTAAATGTTCAATTTGCGACATGTACATTATGTCAACACTAGTGTCTTCGGAAGTTTCACATTCGGATAATGGCAGTCGCTATAAACTGTCTGCATTTCCATGCGTTTTAGTATTTTTGTACATGATTTCATAATCATATCCTGATAGAAATAAAGCATATCTTTGCATGCGTGCAGCTGAAGTTGTCGAAATTCCCTTTTCTGGATGAAAAATAGACACTAACGGCTTGTGATCTGTGAGTAACGTAAACTGTCTCCCGTATAAATAGGTATTGAAACGCTTTACACCCCACACTATACCCAAGGCTTCGCGGTCAATCTGTGAATAGTTTTTCTCTGCAGCTGATAGTGATCGTGAGGCATACGCAATAGGCCTTTCTGACTCATCATCCATCACATGTGATAAGACGCATCCCATGCCGTATGGCGAAGCATCACAAGCTAATCGTACTTGCTGATCGGGATTGTAGTGTGTCAGAACTTCTTCGGATGTTATCATTCGTTTAATATCCAAGAAGGCTCTATCACATTTAGGGGTCCACTCCCATTTCTTCTCCTTTGACAACAGCTGATGTAACGGATATAATGTGCTAGACAGATTTGGCAGAAATCTGGCATAATAGTTCACAATTCCCAGGAATGAACGCAACTCCGATACATTTGTCGGCTTTGAAGCATTGATAACTGCATCGATTTTTGCTTGTGTCTTGTGTAATCCTTCACTGTCGATTTCATGTCCACAATATGAAACACGCTCCCTGAAAAACTCACACTTATCTAAGTTTACTCGCAAATTGTAGTCATCCAGTCTCTGCAGTACTGCTTCCAAATTTTGTAAGTGTTCTTCTTCACTCGTTCCTGTGATGATCATGTCATCCATTATACATTTTACCCCGGCCAGCCCTTGTAACACAGTATCGATTGTGCGCTGCCAAATGGCTGGCGCTGAGGCCACACCAAATACTAATATGTTGTATCTGTACAATCCCTTTTCGGTATTGATAGTCAATAATTTTCTGGATTCGTCATCTACAGTCATTTGTAAGTACGCATGGCGTACATCTAACTTGGTAAATCGTTGACCTCTGGACAATGCCGCAAAAATGTCCTCAATCCTTGGGAGCGGATATTGGTCAATTTCAAGGACAGGGTTCACAGTCACTTTAAAGTCACCACAAATCCGAACACTACCGTCCGATTTTATGACTGGTACGATAGGTGTAGCCCATTCACTGTAATCTATCTTTGTAATGACGCCACTGTCGACTACCTTGTTCAGTTCCTTTTCAACTTTTTGTTTCAACGAATACGCCACGGGACGTGCTTTGCAAAACTTGGGTTGTGCACTTTCCTTCAGTTTCAATGACGCTTTGATTCCTTTAACGGTTCCCATGTCATCCTTGAAAATCTGTCCATGTTTTCCCAAGATCTCAGATAACTTTTGTTTTGTCCCTTTGGAACATGTGACTGAAACTTTACTTGTTGCAACTGACAAAGATTTGATAGAAGGCCAATCCAAGGTAATGTGAGCTAACCATTCTCGGCCAAATAGCGATGGCCCATCTTTTTGAACAACATATAGGTTAAGTTCCTTCCTTTGATTTCCGTATGTAACTGGTACACGTGCTACACCTTTGGGTTTTAACACCTCCTCTGTGTATGTACGTAAACGCAAATGTGTCTTTTTTAGACTGTCAACTTTGTCAGGAAATTGTTCACGAAATTTTCTTTCTGACATAACGGATACTGCAGCTCCAGTGTCCAACTCCATCCGGATTTTCCTGTTATGAATGATAGGCTCCAAAATAATGACATTCAGGTGTGTATTGTCCAAGGAATTCACATGCAAAGTGGCTACGGGACTCTCGTTAAAGTCATCGCTGTAATCACTATTCTCGGCTTCTAGACTGTTGACAGCTCTATTTCTGCACACTTTCTTGCAATGGCCAATTCTTTTGCATTTGTAGCATTGTTCATTTTTAAAGTAACAGTCCTTAGGGTGATGACGCGTACTATGACACCGAAAGCATTTCTGCCCCTTCGACTTTTCTTGTGTCACACCACGTCCTTGACCTTTCGGATGAGATGTGCCCTGCTTAGGTCCTCCGGATCCCTTACGTTTCACATTAATCTTGTTAACACCTAGGCCTACATGCTTAGCTTGTAATTCGGTGGCATCACGTGACGCTGTCTCCATAGCTTGTGATATCTGTACCGCTATTTCCAACGTGAGATCTTTCTCCGCTAATAATTTGTTTTGTATGGCCTCACTGCGAAGTCTACAGACTAGGCGATCACGAATCGACTCACTCAAGTTTTGTTTAAAGTCACAATGTTCTGATAATTTGCGCAATTGTGCGAGGTAATCACGTATACTCTCTCCCTCACGTTGATCCCTCTTGTAAAATCTGAATATCTCAGATATAACTACGGGTTTAGGGTTCAAGTGGTCACTGAATTGTTTTAATGAGTTCAGCATACTCACATTCACTGGGCTTTTTAGGCGCAGTCAAGCCTCTCAAGAGCTGATAGGTTGGGCCTCCCACCAAACTCAATAGCGCGGGAACTTTCTTCTCGACTTTGACCTCGTTGCACAGAAAATACTGTTCCAGTCTGTCACTATATGAATCCCACGTTTCCACATGGCTATCATATACCTCGATTCGACCGATAACTGATTTGGCCATCCTCGTCGCCAATATGTTACGTCTGCTCGGCAGAACAGGGTTGACTTAGTCAACAACAGCAGAAATTAAACAACGTGGTATCTGCCATTTTAGGAACTACTTTATTACTGTGTATTCATGCGCATGTCCATACTAATATAAGAACCAACGCATTATTCCGGAATTACATATTCAAATTATAGTTCATAACACTCCTATCGTTAATATATAGGTCTAAATATTACGTATACCCCTATACATTACGTCTCGTTAATATATAGATCTAAATGTGTTCTTAAAAGCGATGAAGAACAAGATATTGTCTCTATATCTATTATATGAAAAAAGAATTTCACAAGGATAAACAGTAGATATAGGTACGCATATAAAATTGTGGTATTTAGTCACACGCAGACTATCTAGAGCCTTTTTACTGTTTACTATTGTATAGAAATATTTGAGATCGGGATGAGATATCGTAGTAACGTAAAAAACGAAATCGGAATTTCTATTCCCGAGAACTCTGGCTGGTTTAAGTTATAGACCCTACCGCCAAAAAGGAGGTCACAGAGTACGAATTGCGGCTTAGTCTCGGGATCATCCGAATGGTCTCGGGATTATTCACGGACCAATCACACGACACGTTGTAAATTCACACCCGTCATCAACACTACTTCTAATAGTCGTACATACAACGTATATCTAGATGTTGCTATCAGAGAAATTATATTCAGTCGAATTGACAGCGGATTACTCCGTTTACCTGATCAAGTTATAGGGCTAACGGCGGGTGTGGCCGGTGTAGCGGTGATCGCTGTCGCTGGTGATCAGGGTCGCTCTAAATATAGCGGTAGCCCTGCTGTTCGACGCTCGCATAATTCGACCCATAGGTAATTGTAAACATTTTATATGGTTATAACCAGCAATTCTTTTGAAGTATGGTGATGAAAAAAACCCATACACAATAAAACATTTTGTATTATTGAATTATTTTGTTTTAAAATCCCAGAAAATGCTTTGGTCTTTAATTCTACATCTGAAATTGTGATCGGCATATGAACTTCATTTATGTACATATTTTAATGAGAAGACGTGCATTTTAACTAATCTATTAAATTATATAACTAGTGCAGCTCCTTTAGAAAAAAAGCAACAGAAACTTACTAATAATTCTTCATTTTACATGCAAGAATCATCGAGATTGGCATCCCACCAATGTCGTCCTGTACTCGAGTCTCGACTGATTTATTCCATTCTGATTATGATAACAATACCTTGAAAGTAAGATAGTGGTTTAAAAAGAAAAAGTAAATATTATTGTTTATATTGTCTATGATTTAATTGCTAGTATGAATAAATGCGAATTATGATCACACTGTACCAGTCTAATTCTAAACAAAGTTGTGACTCGAATTTCCTCCATTGTGTTTTTTGATATCGAAAAGCAATTACCTTTTTCATATCAACTATGTCAATGAAGTATTTTATATAGGTGTTGAAATGCTTAGGTATTTAGTTTTAATTTTTTGAGCAATTAGGCCTAGTTATGAATTTAAAGCAGATTTTCGACATAGTTTGTGGTCAGAATAATCGATGCCCCATGACTAATTTTCATTTGTAATTAAATGAGCACAAAGCACAACTAGCCAATCCAATAAACTTACCATAGTTATTTAACACTAACCTGACTAAGAAGATAGGTGCCTGTTTTTGACCGACTCGGGATTACATTTTTTAGGTAAACATCATATCTATAGATATCTAGTTTTTTTCAATGTTGATATCAGACATTCAGTATTCGAAAATGTGGATAATTTATGATGAATTAATGTTAAGAATGGAGATGTGGAGTTCATACTCCATTAAAGTAATTTACTTCACGTAGTTCAAAACACGTGAAATTAGTTTAAATTCATTTCTTTGAAAACATGCTAGAAAAAAGGTATACTAATGCAATAATCAGTTATATTTGGAATGAACGATATGAATTATTTACCCTGTGAACATCCTATATATTGGACATTCTCGAGCCTACATTAAAAATGTGCATAATCATATGGTAGAGCCCTGATATTTAGAGGTCAAAGGGCAAGTTTTATGACATCATTTACTGATCCGTTTAATTCTTTATGCATTGAATTTGTCAATTCTCCAAAACATTCCAATTTCCGTCATTGTGATACATTTTAATCTGTGATCCATTTCAATCAGTCTGTTGATTTTTTGTTGGATTTGAATTATATTTTTTTCGAAGAAATCTTTAGAGTAGCATAATTTCATGTGAATTTGCAATTCTTGAGCTACGTCTGTTCTATTATAACATCAGGTTGCAATCAAATACAGTGGCAGATCAATACCGTACTGTGTGTGTGTGTGGGGGGGTTAACCCATTTAAAAAGAATGATTTAAAATGGTGCATTTTAAACTGAGATTTTTGATCTTTCTTCCCTTCATTTGTAGTCACCGCATCTTTTATAAATATGTTTGGGTGTGGTAAAACAAAAGAGAAGACCCCCCCCCCCCCCCCCCACTAAAATATGCTGGTGTCAGTATATTTTTCTGAATTATAGTAACAGAAAAGCAGTGTTCGAAATTGGTTTAAAACTTAGTACAGACTGGGATGAACTCCGACTGAAAATCCTGAAAAAGAAAGAATGCTGGAGATGATTTCTCAACCTGGAAAGAAAAGGGTGAATTCTCAATGAGGATGGTTGGCAATTCATCAATGGCTAGCCGAAGGTCCGAGTTTGGCAAATCCCTGTGTAAAGAAGTTAATTGATTAGTATGCAGGGTATGACCTTGAAACATAACACGGTTGACATCAACTATAATAATAATAATAATAATATCCTTTATTTATACACGATTGCACAATTAGTTGTATAAACTAGTTTACATTGTGGTCCTGTCTATAACATATATACATATCGAGAACATAATATATCACAAAGCATGGAAATATCACAATTTATATACATACAGATAAGAACTCAATGAAAAGAGACAATAAACACACGAGTATCATTGAGTGTCAAAATAATGTTTTAGATAGACTGATTTAAAAGATGTGGTAGTTGTACATTTTCTTATAAAATCTGGTAACGAGTTCCATAAAATTGCTGCTGAAATGATAAAAGATCTTCTAAAATATACTGTTTTGGCTCTTGTAACATAGATAAAATTTGTAGAGCTCTGTCTTGTATTTCTTGTGTTTACCTCATTCACAAATCTAAAAACATGTAAATACTCTGGAGTCATATGATGTAAAACTTTAAACATAAGAATAATTTTTCGATAAATAAAATAGTCTATCAAAGGCATCCATCTCAAATTTGATAGCATGCAAGAAGTTGACACTGAGTGAGGTACTTTGATATGTAAAATGATTCTTGCTGCCCTCTTTTGTAATTTAAAAAGCCTATAAATATTTGTCTTGTTCTTTGTATCCTGCCATACTGTACAACAATATTTAAAATGAGGAAAAACAATAGTATTGTAAATTTTGAGTAGTACCTCCTTTGACATAAAAGTACTCAATCTCCTTAAAACACCTAGTTTCTGACTAAGTTTTTTACATAAAGCATTTGTGTGATAAGACCACGTAAGACATTCATCGATGTAAACACCTAAAAGTTTAGCACATTTGACATTTTCTATAAAGATTTCACCAACATTAATACAAAGGTTTCTACATTTCGATAATTTCTGTGACGTTCCTATTGAAATACATTGTGTTTTCTTTAAATTTATTGTCAATTTGTTCTTATGCATCCATTCCATAGAATTTATAAGATCATCCTTTATTTTTTTTTCAATTACATCTAAGGATTTATCAGAAACATCTTGCGTGGTATCATCTGCATATATATTGACTGTAGAGTGCTTGAGACATGTTGGGTAGTCATTTACAAACAGAATAAAAAACAGAGGACCCAATATAGAACCCTGAGGGACTCCGATGGTAACATTTTTTTCCTTTGAGATGGTCCCTTTCCATTTGACACATTGCGATCTTTCATATAGATAAGAATGAAACCATTTAAAAATGTTTTCACAGATACCATAAGATAAAAGTTTTTGCATCAATACATCATGATTAACTGTGTCAAATGCTTTGCTTAAATAAAAAAGTACACCTGTAAGTTTCCCTTTATCAATGTTCTCAAGCCATTTGTCAATGATATTATGTAAAGCAGTTTCGCAAGAATGTTTTGGTCTGAAACCTGATTGATGCTCTGTTAAAAGATTATTTGCATTCAAATACTCGTAAAAAGTGTTAAAAACATGTCTTTCCATAATTTTACTTATGATAGGTAAAACAGATACCGGTCTATAATTATTAACATGGAAATTATCCCCAGATTTGAAAAGCGGGGTAACTCTAGCTTTTTTCCATTCATTTACAACGTCACCCTCCTGTATAGAGAAATTCATGATGAAACACAATATGTCAGCTACAACATCAATACTCACTTTCAGTAATTTTACAGAAATTTCATCCATACCTGTAGCTTTTGAACTTGACATGGTTTTAATTTCTTTCTTCAAAAATTCTATAGATACATTTGGAATTGTAAATGAGCCTTTCGGCATTAGTTGTTCAGTTTTCGGGAGCGAATCATCAAAATTTGTTCCAAATTTATGACCTATGCCACAAAAGAAATCATTGAAGGCATTTGAAATTTTATAGGAGTCTGAGATTACTTCGCCATCAATTTCTAGGTAGGATGCTGATGCGCCTGCAGATTTAGATGGTAGAAATTGCTTTAATCTTTTCCACATATCCTTAGGTTTGTCACTGCATTGATTTATCGCATTGTCAACAAATTCTCTTTTAGTATCACCGATTATTTTTACAACGCGGTCCCTTGCTGATCGATATAAGGACCAGTCCGATTCGTGGCGGGATCTTAGAGCCTTCCGATGGAGATAATCCCTTTGACGAATTTCAGATAGAACGTCGTCGTTAATCCATTTTTCGGAATCGGCCCGGATACGGCGCTCTTTGACTGGCATATGTTTGTCAACTATTTCCATAAAAAGCTTCTTAAATGTTGACCACATTTGATTTACGTTGTTAAAAGATTTAATGTTATTCCATTCAACACCCCGCAGATCCCTGAGAAAATCATTTTCGTCAAATTTCTTCTGATCTCTGTATTTCACATATATATGATCAGTTTGTGTGTCACGCTTATTTTTCTTTCGGACGACATACACCAGGTGATGATCACTCAGACCTATTGGCACTACACCAGATGAGCTGTAAACTTCACGCACGTTGTACGTAGATGTGATCGATGACCGTGTTTGAATCTTTTGTTACTCGGGTGGGTTTCATAATAGTTTGTTCTAAGCCAAAAGTTTCCATGGATCGTTTGAAATTTAATGTTTTCAGTTGGTCAATATTGAAGTCACCCATTATTACACGTTCGTGACCACTACTCGTTATATATTCGATACACTCCTCAAAATGTTCTAGCCATTGGGTGTTTGAATCCGGTGGTCGATACACAACCCCAATATTTATTGTCGGAGAGTTCATTAATTTAATATCCACAGTAAGCATTTCTAACATTTCACACTTGCATACGTTTTTAATTGCCCATTTCTCTTTAATGTACATTAGGACCCCTCCACCATGTCTATTGCGATCTCTGCGTACCATGTGGTACCCGTTTACCTGTATTTCAGAATCTGTGATATTTGAATCTAGTTTACTTTCAGAGATTGCCAGAATATCGTAAATCCCATCTTTCAGTAAGATTCTGATTTGGTCCAGTTTATTCATTAAACCACATAGATTCACATGGGCAAATTTTGTACCTTTAGGGAGATTAATATCATTTTCTTCTATTTTTTCGGTGTTGTAGAAGTTTTCAGCTATGTCGTTGATACATGAATCACAAATCCATTCAATATTTTCATTGCCATTAAACTTAACATCCGACGTGTTATTATTCGCACAACCTATACAGGTGTAGGTACCAGTAGGTCAAGGATTTAATTGAATATCATTCGAAAGCAAGAGGCACAAAACCGTGAATAGCTGATTTGTTCTCACTTCGCCTTGATACTTGGATGAGCTTTTTCTGTGTTTTGCACAATCGAAATATTTACTTAAGATTTCTTTTCCATAGCAAAGAATTTTTGGTGTTAAAACAGGCCATTGAAAACCATCTCCATAATTAAAATCACAGTCCAATTCCTGTACAATTAAAACAGTTCTGAATTGCATAAAAATCCAAAATATGAGGAGAGATGTTAACGCACCTCTCATCACGGCGGCCATTTCTACCTTTTTACCTTACTACAGACCAAGAGCAAATATTAGTTACTGAGGCATACAGTACAGATGTGTATGCCATTGAACTGCACTGTGACCCAGCAGCTGGATCAGCTGACAAAATATGAGACGATCATTCTGAAGTGCGACTCCAGTCACCGACGTTCATAATTAATTCAAAATAATTATCCCCCCCCCCGAATTCTGAAACTACACTTAGATTATCTAGTTCAAATCAAACCGCCACCTATTTGCACCTTTTATAACTTTTACAGACCATACACTAGTCGGTTCTGACAAAATATGAAACGGTCATTTTGAAGTGCGACTCCAGTCACCGACGCTCATAATTAATTCAAAATAATTATTTTTCCCATCTTGTTCCTCCCAAATTCTGAAACTACACTTAGATTATCTAGTTCAAATCAAACCACCACCTATTTGCAACTTTTAAAACTTTTACGGACCATACACCAGTCGGTTAATCTGACAAAATATGAAACGGTCATTTTGAAGTGCGACTCCAGTCACCGACGCTCATAATTAATTCAAAATAATTATTTTCCCCATTTTTTCCCTCCCAAATTCTGAAACTACACTTAGATCATCTAGTTCAAATCAAACCGCCTCCGATCAAAAATCATCATTGTGACTTTTTGTCCTGTGACTTTTTGTCCTACCGATTTTGTGACTTTTTGTCCGGTCCTCCTAGACACCGTATTCCACCTCCGGTATATAATTTAAAGGGGTCCGTGTTTGCACAACTCTCTATTTTGTATTGCTGGTAGGAGTTAAGAGATTGATCACTGTTCATTATTTTGACCTTTCATTCATAAAAAAAGATCATCATTATTGCTCTGCAAGTGGATTACACTCTGAATGAAAATTCTAATGTTGAATAAAGAACTGTTTATTTCCTCTTGAATGAAAAGTTACTTTGAACATCATGATAGCGATAGAAGATTTTTTTAATTATCATTATGGAAGGGGGGGGTATAGATAAGCATTAAAGAAATAGTAAAGCTCATTTTGGATATATTTTTCTCACCTCAAATTATCTTATTCCTTTCTAGTGTTATATAAATGAATGATATGTATCAACTTATTCTTTTCTGATGGTATATAAAAGAATGATACCGGCAAAGGGGGATCCAGCGCCGGCGCCCCCCTCCCCCTCCCCCCATTTTATTTTATTTTATTTTATTTTATTTGTTTTTTGGTGTGGGTTAAATTCCTTTGTGTGCAACAAGTAATTAGTTTCAGTTTAGTCTACATGAAATGATAACACCTTCATTTATCCCCCGGATATAGTTATAATATAACTATGTGTTATAGTTAAAGCCTACAATTATATGTTTTATTCATTACCCCAAAAAAATTACAAACGCCCACAAAAGAGGAAAATATACGTATGTAGACGTTATATGTTCATTATCTAAATGAAAAAGAACCCATTCTCTTACTGGCACAATTTCGTTAACTTCCGTGGGTTTCGCCCCTGCACCCCATCAGTGCAAAGCTTCAAGGCAACCCCAGCCTTCTACTGTGCCCCCCCCCCCCCTGTGTTATGAAATTCCTGGATCCGCCACTGATACGTATGAACTTATTCCTTTCTAGTGTTATATAAATGAATGATACGTATCAACTTCTTCCTTTCTAGTGTTATATAAAGAATGATATAAATCAACTTATTCCTTTCTGATTTTACATAAAGAATGATATGTAACCGTTCTTGAATATGAATTTCACAAGATGGTTGTAGGGTAGTGAGTTCATTTATTTCATCAATCATACGGAGTAAAACATATACGAGATGAGATGTGATGACCCTAAAACAATGACAATATATAAACATACAAACAACACAAAGACAATACTAAGACATGATATTTCAACAATAACAAATACACAGAACATTCAATTAATACAAATTAATGTTTAGGCCATTAATTTATAGTTTACATTATTTCTGTGATTAAAATATAGTAATTAGATTAGGTCAATTATATGTACATTACATACCGGTTTATGGAACCGAGTTAGCCCCTTATACAGTGTTGGCTCAAAACTGGGCTTTATATATACTGACCTATTAAAACAGCAATTATAACAATATTCACAAACCCTTCTTATTTAAGGATACATGAATTAAAATAAAAACTTGCAATAGCTGAATAGATATTCATAACATTTAGCAGCTTCCATTCTTCTCTTTCATACAAGTTTGGCAATTGATTTAAAATATAACTTTTCTCATTCATTAATTACTTATATAGAATTAAATAAGTGATTTTATAGATTTTAAGTAGCTTATTTTACTTACAGGTAAAGGTGTTGTATAGAACAATCCAAGTACTTTTAGATTTATAAAATGTAGTCACACCTATGTAAGACAAACTATTCTTCTCCTGGTCTAGCAACTCACTAACTACTCACTTTGAAAAAAAGAATACCTGCAAGCACCCTGAAATTCCCGCCAGGGTCTACCATTGGCCAAAATAAAAATAACCAGCCAATAGAAATTTAAACCCAGTACATTACCTATTAATATGTACATACTTTCACCTTGGCTATTCAATACCTGAGACCTGGACTTAACCATTATAAGAAATAGGGGTGTTTAGGTTTATTTAAACACATACACACAAAACTGTAGTTAGTAGCGCTGCGCATGAATGAATGCAAGCATGAATGAATGAATGAGAATCTGAATTAAATCAAAGTATAATGTAAAATAATAAAACAAAAGTCCAACTATCACAGATATAAATCAACTTATTCCTTTTTAGTGTTATATATGTAACCGGTCTTGAGTATAAGAATAATCCACAAGATGGTTAAGGTCGTAGATTCGTTTACTTTTTGGAAACAATGAAAACAAACCCTATAACAACAATAAAAACATATAAGGACAAATACAATACAAAGACAAAAGACACTATCGAACATATGATATATGCAACGATACAAATATATATATATATTGGTCATCATTTTATCGTCAAAGGACATAACTCTCTGAACCATCAATTATAAGTAATTGATATTAAAAAAATGAATATAATGTACTGCAGTGAATTGCATATATACATGTACATACCAGTTTATGGAACTGAGCTACAGCTTCCGAAATCAAGGTGAACTGCTTAAAACTCTTATGATGACCTATTGAATAATTTACTAAAATACTAAATTCTGTACACATATATCACTCTGCGCATTTATATTACTTAAAACTCATTATTTACTTAAAGAACAGAAATTATGTTTTTCCACAATTCTACTTTCAGTAAATCTTTCACTCATGACTTGCACACAAGTTTTATGAATAAAGAAAAGTTTAATTACTTATTTAAATTCATTACTTGCTTTTAATCATATAGTAAAACTATCAGCTACTTACAGTTGTTGGTGTTAGCAAATCCTCTATAAATTAAATATATATTTTATGCTTTTTAAGAACTCAATAGTGGCAACACCCTTTGGAATCTCTTTCAAAACTAGATTTTCCTGAACTATTTCATAAAAAGAACTCAGGCCAGGAATTCCTATTGGCTAGAACAAAATACTAAGACCAATCAGATGACAGAACAAGTATGACACCTAAGAGATACATGAACTAATCCGAGTTATGTTCTAACTGAACCCTTACGGATTAAACCATTATATTTAAAAGGGTGTTTAGGTTTCTTTAACACACAACACAAAGTTAGTAAGTAGCGCAGCGCAATATGTATTGAAGTGAATGAATGTGAATGGCAATATAAAAATATAAAACTAAACTAAGTACAACTACCACAAACTCCCCCCAGTTGAGAAATGACGGCCTCGTCATTTGCTAAAAATAGTTAGGAAAGATAATACTCCATAAAAAATAGTTGACTTAAATTTTATTTACATAATCTGAAAAGCATTTCAATAAAAGAGTTCTCTCTTCAGGTCGATGTGTGACCTCTAGCATTTCCCTGAATGTCTCTAAATCCTTGCTTCTCCTGTCATGGGTAACCTGATATACATGGTAGTCAGAAAGCTTCTTTGGTGGCTGTTTGGTCCTAGCAGATCGTCGAGGTAAATATTTCACTTCCTCCTCCACAGGCATCTGACCATCACCCTCTGGAGCTCGGGGTGAAAGGGTATCCATGGCTTCCCTCTCTGGTCGTTGCTGGGGTACATCAAGTGGCACTTCCTCCTCATTGATGATGGGTGGGTCATCTATAGGGGGTGTCACTGTCGGGTTAGGTACCGGTACCTCTACAAACAAACAATCTTCATCAGAATCGCTAGAATCCGATTCCTCAGTCCGATGTACTATCTTGTCTGTGATTTGTTTCTTCTCTGGTTGTGTCTTTCTTCTGGGCTTAGGAACTGGTCGCAAGGGAGTAGTTAGCATTTCGGGATCTATGCAACCTATCGGCAGAAGTAAATTCCGATGGAGAATTCGTGTTCTGCCTGTTCCATCCTCCCGTTTGACGACAAACACTGGGACATCTGGATTAGGTTGCCGCACAATCTGATAGGGATCTTCCTCCCACCTATCTGCTATCTTGTGCTTTCCCTCAAATGCTACTACTTTCACCAAGACTCGATCTCCTTCCTGCAAATCTGCTCCCCTTACTTTCAGGTCGTAGAATCTGCCCTGTTTTTCTCTTGCTCTCTCAGCAGCTCTCCGAGCAAGGTGGTATGCTGTCTTCATTCTGGATCTCAGATCCTCCACATACTTTGTCCTTGTTTTCTCTTCTTTGTCTCCAAGTCCAAAGGCCAAGTCCACAGGAAGCCTGGGCCCTCTTCCAAAAATGAGGAAATATGGAGACTGTCCTGTGCTCTCATGTCGGGTACTGTTGTAGGCATGAACTAATGATGGTAGATGGGCCTTCCAGTTGGACTTCTGTGAGGGATTCAAGGTTCCGAGCATATCCATCAATGTCCTATTAAAACGCTCACACATGCCATTACCCATAGGATGGTAAGGGGTTGTTCGGGACTTCTTCATACCAGTGATGTTACACAGCTCCTTGATGATGTTCCCATCAAAGTTGGCTCCCTGGTCACTGTGGATTCTAGTTGGAAACCCATATTTGGTCATGAAGCTGTTGTAAAACGTTTCGGCTGTTGTCTTCGCCGTCTGGTTCTTGGTAGGAATTGCCTGTGCAAACCTAGTAAAATGGTCTGTGATGATTAAGATATGGTGGTATCCTCCTTTAGATGGTTCTAGGGTTAAGAAGTCCATACAAACCAATTCCAATGGATAGGTTGTCCTTATTGGCATGAGTGGTGCTCTCTGATTGGTGGGGACTTTCCTCCTCAGACATCTGTGGCACTTCTTAATCCAGTTCTCGATGTCGTTATTCATCCCATTCCAGTAAAATCTATCTTTTACCAAGGATATCAGACGATCACGGCCTGGATGTCCAAAGTTGTTATGTAAACTACACAAGATGTCTGGGACTATATCTCCAGGAACAACCACCTGCGTCTGGTCAGTGCCATCTATCTGGACTTGTCGCTGGAGTATTCCATTGCTCAAGAACAGAGAGTGGTAATTCCTGATGAGTGCTAGGGAGTTGGGGGATAGTGGTAGATCACTCATCTTGGGTTTCTTTCCCAGTTTCACATGATGCATCCAGTTCCTGAGTGTTGGATCCCTTCCTTGGACTTCCTTCCAGTTTACCTGTTGGAACTGAGAACCTTGATCAGTTAACTGATTAACAATTTCTGAATCAACACACAAATTTTCTACACATGGAATTTCTAATTGTACACAGTTACATAAAGCTTTAATAGATTCATTAGAAATACATGTACAGGAATCTTGGGTTGTCTGTCCTGTTAGTCTGGAAAGTCCATCTGCATCCGAGTTGTTCTTTCCTGGACGATACTGGATGTCTAGATCGTAACTGGCAAGTGCAGCTAACCACCTATGTCCTGTGGAATCAAGTTTTGCTGTCGTGAGGACATAAGTAAGTGGGTTGTTATCAGTCAAAACCTTGGTATTGCTGCCTGTAAGGTAATCTTTAAATTTATCGCAGACTGCCCACTTTAGTGCCAGAAATTCCAATTTGTGTGCTGGATAGTTCCTTTCAGCTTTTGTTAATCCTCTGCTGGCATAACTGATCACTTTCTTCTGTCCATCTTCCTCTTGGTACAATACAGCGCCTAATCCATTCAGACTGGCATCTGTATGTAACTCGAAGGGAAGATTGTAGTTGGCATATCCTAGTACAGGAGGTGATGCTAATGCTTCCTCCAGCTTTCTGAATGACTCCTCCTCCTCTTGCCCCCACTGCCATGTCTTAGAATTTTTCTTCTTGGCTGACTTCTTGCTATCTGTAGGTATTGGCATGAGTTGTGATAAGGGTCTCGCAATCTTGCTGAAGTTGGCGATAAATCTCCGGTAATAACCAGCAAATCCTAAAAATTTCCGGACCTCTTCAGGTGTTGTAGGGGTTGGCCAGTTAAGAACTTTGCTGGTTTTGTCTGGATCTGTCTCGATGCCCTGGTCTGATACAATGTGTCCTACATATTTCACATGTCTCTGGAAAAATGTGCATTTCTTTGGCGAAAGTTTTAATCCAGTTGCCCTCAGTCTATCAAACACTTGCTGCAGTCGTTGGAGATGTTCCTCGAAAGTTCTAGAGAAAACAATAATATCATCTAAAAAAAATAAAACAGATGTTGAGGTGCAGTTCTCCAAGACAGTCCTCCATCAGTCGTTGGTATGTAGCTGGGCTGTTTGATAATCCAAAGGGCATCCGGTTGTATTCAAAAAATCCTAGAGGACCCACAGTAAAAGCTGTCCTTTCCTTGTGTTCCTCATCTATTTCAATTTGGTGGTATCCTGATTTTGCATCAAGTACAGTGAAGTAGCGATTCCCTGATAAATTGTCCAAGATCTCCTCAATACGGGGCAAGGCATAGGCATCTTTTTTCGTCTTGTTGTTCAGCTGCCTGTAGTCCACACACATTCTCAGGTCTCCATTCTTCTTCCTTACAAGGACTACATTGCTGGAGAATGGCGATTTGGACCTCCTAATCACTCCTGCCTCCACTAATTGTTGTAGGTGATTTCTAACTTCCTGGAACATTGATGGGGAAATACGTCTACATCGCTGCTTAAAAGGTGTAGGATCCACCAACTCAATCCTGTGCTTCACAGTTGTTACATGACCAATGTCTACATCTCCCCATGCAAAGATATCGCCATTCTTGGAGATCATCTCATTTGCCTTAGCAAATTCCTCATTGGTCAAACTGTCCTCAGGTATATTAAAAACAGTTGGTTCTGCAGTATCCTGGCTACTGGACAATATGGGTATTTCCTCCAATGTCACAGGCTGCAGTTCAGCTATCACTGCCTTCGGTGCAATCTTGACAGTCCGTGTTGTGACATTGCTAATCGTAACCATCAGTGGTTCCCTGGATCCATACTGGTAATCAACGAGATTAGATATCACATCCAAATCCTTAGGAATGACTGATTTCTTGGTATCCTGTATCAGCGCTAAGGTCTGAACATATGGAACCATCTTATCTGCATAACCATTAACTGTTATTTCACTGTTAGGTGGTATGATGACTGGTTTCCTTTCTGCTGATTTAATTACACTTAATCTGTAATTATTCCTCTGCAATTCCCTTTCTCGCAGTGAGATGCATCTAAATGTCCAAAACCATGGTTCATGCAGGTGTGCAGTCTGCAGAAATCTGTCACCATGGTCGTTTCTGGTTTTCTCCATCACAGTCTTAAGGACATTTGTTCCTAAAAGTATGGGAACCTTGCTGTGATAACTAGTATCATCCACCAGCAGAAATAAACATGCATGTTCTGTGTTATCTCCGAGACCCTCAGATAATACTTCCAGCTCTACTGCTCCCTTGTAAGGTAGCGTACTACCATCAGCACATTGAAGTTGAAAAACTTCCTTAATATCCTGGATTTCTATGTCTGAAAAATGCTGTTGGTAAAATGACTGGCAAATAGTTGACACAGTTGACCCAGTGTCTAATAATGCAGTGGCCGGAATTCCATTTATCTGCACACTCACTTCCATAGGATCTCCTATTAGTCCTGGTTGACGCTGTTCTGTCTTGTAGCCTGACGTCCGCGTCTCGATGTAGGCCCTTTGGAGTTTAAATCTTTCTTGTGGTCAAGTCGAACTCTACATCCTACTGCCACGTGTCCTTTCTGACCACATTTGAAGCATGTTATGTCTTTTCCTTGCTGTTTATCTTTGCCTCGACTATAATTCCCTTGATCTGAATTATGTCTCTCTCCTTGATATCTAGTGCGTACTTCATTAATTTCCTCTCTCATCTCATTCATCTTAGTGCTCATGCTCTGTATCATAGCCTTCAACTCGTCTATCTGTGTATTACTTGGCATCGCCTGGTTTATTGTTGCTTTCTTAACAATGTCTTTCTTTCTCAACTTGTCCTGCTCTACTTTCCTTATTGCTAGCCTAAGTTGGTCAAAATCTCCACACTCTTTAAAGATGTGACCTGTAATATCTTTTAACTTCTCCGACAGGCCATTCCAAAACATGTTTCTCAGCATCTGATCTGTATTTGTAGGAGTTATCTCTCCTCTCTGAATGACTTTGTCTAGCAGATCCTCTAGTCTACAACTCCATTCAGATACATCCTCATTTTCCTTCTGTGATGCACTATAGAATTGTGAGAACAAGTTCTCATTATCATCTACTATGCCATATACGCTGTCAAATTTGTGAAGGATTTCCTCAATTGATGCATCTGTACCAAGGCGCATAAGAACCCTTGATGCTCCCGAACGCAATGATCTCCTAATACTTTGTAGAATTGTTGCAGCACTAACATCGTCCTTCATTAAACATTTGACTTCATAGCGCCACAAGTCATAAGAGGTATCTCCTTTCTTATCTCCCGAGAAAACTGGCAATTTAGGTGCATGAAGTGGAGTAATGTGTTTTGTCACATGGGGACTACTTGTAGCACCCAGAGGTTCACTTGATGCAGACTCTCGCTTAAATGTTTCTTCTGATCGTCGATATTCAGGTGTGGTCCATTTAGCATAGCTAACCATCCATTGTCTAAGTTCTGCAGCAGACTTTGTCTTTGGTTTTACACCTAATGCTTTAAATGCCTCATTTAACTCCTTAAGTTCTGTCTCAGTTAAATCAGATTCCTCTATTGTTTTCTCTCTACCTGCCTTATCCATGCTAGTTGTTTATTTTCAACCCTAATCAAAGTTCTAATTCTAATCCTGAACTAATACCAGTAATCTATGTATAATTCTAAATACCTTAAATATTTTTAAACTACCTGAAAGCTAAGTAAACTTAATATATAACTTAAATATCTACTAAATCCTGAAATTCAAAACATTAAACCTGAAAATAAACTGATTACAAACTACAATTACTAACTAATTACTAATTAAGTAATCAACTAAATAAAGTACTAATTACTACTAACTAATTTGAAATAACTTAATCTACTGTTCTATCAAAATCAAGAAACCGACAAGAATTGAATTATAAAATAAGAAACCGACGCGATTCAAATAATAAGAAACCGACGCGATGACCAAGTGGTCAAAACTCCAGAAAAAATTTTGATCAAAGTCTTAACTGTACTGAGTTAATACCAAACTTGAATTGTGATTTCAATATATATACACTGGTTAAATAACACAGGAATGAATGACGAAGACAGACAAATTGTTGTCAGATACTACTCAAGGACCCTAGCCTAATTAAAGACAAGATAACTTAGTACACTTGTACCAAATGTTGACTCTTGGGATAATATATGTTCAATATATACCAATATAGTTATAGATATATATCAACACTCAGTCTAATGATATGGGCAAATCTAAAAAAAATCCCAAATAAACAAAGATCACTACAATCTAGCTTATACTGAATCACTTACCTAAATGATGATGATGTGTGCAGTGTCGCTGTCAGCAAGCGCAATATTAGTACAAAACAAACACACAAAATGTCATGGGACATCAAAAATTGACTTGTATCTGTCTATATAGTTAGAATAATTATTACCTGGGCTTTATGCACTGAAATTAACCAAACTATCAACAACAGACAAACTAAATCCTATCGTACCACAAGCTGAAAGAAAACAACCACCTGATTATCACCAGCAAACTTCAACAACGTGGTTTTGTTTTTACCGGATGTTATTACTAGAGTTCAAGGTCAAATATTTTTAGATGTAGTTTAACCTGAAAATAAGCTTCCGGATATTTACGGATATAGTTTTAAACGTTAAACTGCGTATTATACTCTCTCAACACCAATCTCGCACATTTTATATAGGTTTAAGCACAATACAAATATAAGTAAACAAAAGATGAACACAAAATAAATAGGAAAAAAATGAAATGACTGAAAAAAATCAAATGACCTACTAAACAGCTGATATCTGAGTCACGTGACAAAAAATTGTGCCAATCTAAATTTACACACAATGCAATATATTCGTGAGATAACAAAAGTATGAGCTTACCAGTCTTGTCAATGAATCATATCCACAGAAACACATAAAGACATGAATGACACATATAAGATCACAAGGTATCACAAAACACAACATATAACACAACACTGAAGTCCGAGAAGAATGTTTACGTCATGGTCCACAGTTAGAATGCGACTTCCGGTATGTTTCCAACGAAGCGCAAAGTCATCTACTGATTTTTGTTCACATCGTGCACGAAATGGAGCGCGCGGTAAAGCCACCAATTAGCCGACTCCAGGTAGAAAACACGTTGGGCGCCAAATTTGTAACCGGTCTTGAGTATAAGAATAATCCACAAGATGGTTAAGGTCGTAGATTCGTTTACTTTTTGGAAACAATGAAAACAAACCCTATAACAACAATAAAAACATATAAGGACAAATACAATACAAAGACAAAAGACACTATCGAACATATGATATATGCAACGATACAAATATATATATATATTGGTCATCATTTTATCGTCAAAGGACATAACTCTCTGAACCATCAATTATAAGTAATTGATATTAAAAAAATGAATATAATGTACTGCAGTGAATTGCATATATACATGTACATACCAGTTTATGGAACTGAGCTACAGCTTCCGAAATCAAGGTGAACTGCTTAAAACTCTTATGATGACCTATTGAATAATTTACTAAAATACTAAATTCTGTACACATATATCACTCTGCGCATTTATATTACTTAAAACTCATTATTTACTTAAAGAACAGAAATTATGTTTTTCCACAATTCTACTTTCAGTAAATCTTTCACTCATGACTTGCACACAAGTTTTATGAATAAAGAAAAGTTTAATTACTTATTTAAATTCATTACTTGCTTTTAATCATATAGTAAAACTATCAGCTACTTACAGTTGTTGGTGTTAGCAAATCCTCTATAAATTAAATATATATTTTATGCTTTTTAAGAACTCAATAGTGGCAACACCCTTTGGAATCTCTTTCAAAACTAGATTTTCCTGAACTATTTCATAAAAAGAACTCAGGAATTCCCGCCAGGAATTTCTATTGGCTAGAACAAAATACTAAGACCAATCAGATGACAGAACAAGTATGACACCTAAGAGATACATGAACTAATCCGAGTTATGTTCTAACTGGACCCTTACGGATTAAACCATTATATTTAAAAGGGTGTTTAGGTTTCTTTAACACACAACACAAAGTTAGTAAGTAGCGCAGCGCAATATGTATTGAAGTGAATGAATGTGAATGGCAATATAAAAATATAAAACTAAACTAAGTACAACTACCACATATATATAACTGAACGTGTCCGTCGGTCTTAGGGTGAGGTGAATTGTGTGTGTGTGTGTGTGTGTGTGTGTGTGTGTGTGTGTGTGTGTGTGTGTGGGTGGGGGGGGGGGGGGTATCCGTGTTTGCTGACTTAACTGAATTGATGTCCAGCAGTTCGATGTGATATGCGATATGAAATAACATAGTCTTACCTAGTTTAATGATTATGGGTTAGCCTATGTGAGAGTTCAATTTGGGGAATTGTTAAAATTCCGAAGTAAAACAGTTTCAAATTTCACATAGATTCCTAAAGTTCAAACATCAAATAAAACAATTAAATCTCCATAACATATTTGGAAATACTTATACCAAATCTAACAGGAATAAAATAAGAATGATTAAAAATCAAGAATCCCTACACAAACATAAATACAACACTAGTGCCGAAATGTCACGGTGTCGAAACGTCAGGTACCGAAACGTCATAGTACCGAAATATAGTCATGTTTACAAAACATGGCGCTGAGAGATAGAACGATCAATCGGATCACGTCCTCGTCTTGTCACCCAGCGGCAGTCTCACAGGACGTCATAACACGAGCATCACTAAGCCTAACCCCAAGATACACGTGCGTGCGGCTGATATGGATGAAACCACGTGTGAATCTCCAAGAAAGAGGACGGAACTATCGAGCTTTCGGCGAAAGAAGACATGGCAATGACTATGTAACTTCAACTGTGAGTCCTGCAGACCCGGCGATCCATGAACTGCCACAGAAAACGAGTGAGTGGACAGGGGTACATTTATTGCAGATTCACGTGACTGCTGTTGATGGCTCTGTGACGTCACCTCTATGTGTATACTTGTGGATACATGGATTTTTTGAGAAATAATGACACCCACACTCTACCTGAAGTTATTGCAGATATTTACGGATCTCGGGACCCTGAAATAGAAGCGAAGTACCACTACTGTATGAAAGCATGTACGGATGCTGTATGAAAGCATGTACGGATGTGTTTACAATTGATGCTGATTCCATATTTAATGTACCTAAACAACAGCTTCAGGAATTGATTGTTGAACTTAGAAAACCATTCCGAGAAACAGCTTTCGGAAAGTGGATGAAAAAATGGAAAAAGTCGTATATAAAGTTGGAAAGAATGAAACAATTAAAGATTTTATTGCAGATGTTTGTGGAAGGTAATTGTAATGTAGTGCACACATACATATACACTGTAGACATGTAGATTCCAGTTTGTGTACTCTTAGTATGATAATGAATAGGGATATTAAAGTTTGTTTACTATATGACCCCGGGGCTAGGGATACTGAGGTTTGTTTACTATATGACCCCGGGGCTAGGGATATTAAGGTTTGTGTATTCTATAACCCCGGGGCTAGGGATATTGAGGTTTGTGGAAGGTAGATATATATATATGTAGTATTTGTGTACTAATGATGACTGCTCACAAATACGTAGATTCGAGTTTGTGTACTGATGATGATGACTGCTCACAAATACGTAGATTCGAGTTTGTGTACTGTCTATGATTATCATGAGGACTGTAGATGTGTATGTTAGTATGAAAACGACCTCAGGGGATAGGGATATGCATGGTCAAACTTTTTATCTTGCAATTTATAATAAATTTATAAAAAAGGAACAATCTTTTGAGAAAAAAAAAAGAACTGCCTATTGATAAAAATCATGTGAACAAAATAATTAATATTAGAAGATTCAAGTTTGTATTCATCCTGACCTTTAAGGTCAAAATAAATTTTGCAGGGGTTGGTCAGGTCTAAAATTTGCCATAGATGTGTCGGCGAACTCTGACTGATCCTAAATTATGCTCCTACCCTAAAATGTTTTAAACACATCATTCAAAGAATCATTATGAAATGTGCTAAAGCAGTACATGTATCTGTACATGTACATGTATCTGAAATTTGCAGAATGTTTCTTTGTGTACTCGTCAGATAAAGTTACAGCAAAAGCAATTGTTCATTTTCTACTGACCTTACCCTAATTTTGACTTGGATGTTAGCAGATAGAGCTGATCAATTTATAGTTTTGTTCTCGGACGGATTCGATCACCGGTGCCAGATAACTCACTTGATAGATATTCAGGGGTCCCGGGTTTGAATCCCGGTCTGGTCTGTTGCGTGTTCTCCCTTCCTGAATATACACATCTGTTTACAAAAGAAATGAACGTCTATGTTTGTATTTTGCAGTATCCATGGCCGATTACAAGATTTTTGTGAGCAGTTATTGTACATGGTTAGAAGTGACAACACAGACGTGACAGAAGGAATGTAACAAAAACTCTTCATGTTGTTTATCAGGATCTTTGATTTAAAAATAAGGTAAGTCATCATCTAAAATTAAACTCATGTTGCTTCTAGTATACATGATTACATAGATGTTATTTAGTTAGTGTGAGAGAATACATGTATTTACTTTCGGTTTTTTATACGGACGGACGTACCAACATTTGACAATGAAGAGCTTAAAGATTTATGAGCTTATTAGCACAGAAGTTGTCATAAAATTAGCTCCTAAGTTGGCATTGGGCAATTATTTTAACTCATAAAACTTTCCCACAAGTTATGCATAAATTGTTTAAGAGTTATTATATATATAACTCCTAAGCTGGGGCTGGACAATTAATTTAACTCATAAAACTAGTCTATAGCAATGGACAAGTGACACATCCATAATTTAGGAGTTAGTTTTCTAGATGATTTTTGCCTCACAAACAGTAACTGAGCAAATTTATAGGCCAAAATTAGGAGCTTAACTCCTACATCTTTAGTAACTCGCAAGTTTGAATTGGGCAATTTCTTAATCTCATAACTCTCGGATTATAGCACTGGTGTTCATGTTGCTTTACTAAGTAAGTAAGTAAATTCTATTTAAAGTCGGCACTGTATACAATATCAACAAATAACATGAGCTCTATAGAGCTCTTAAACCGACTATCACAGACAAAATTAAATATCACAAGGTAAGCATGCAAAAAATAACAACACATATATACATATTTACACGCATACTGTATAGCCAGACAGTTTCAGAAGTTAAGAATTAAATACAAATCAATCAAAAGTTTTTCACTGTAAAATTCTAAGCATTAAATTAATTGAGCGAATACTATTGAAATGAAACATAAACTAGCATTATTACATTTGTTTGTTTTCTTCTTTGGAATTATTCCGAATATTAGTGCAGAATTAATCCATCCCGTAGCCATACAACACACACTATGATACTCGATAGCAATGAATAAAGCTTGTTAAACACTATTTTGTGTTATTCCCCCTTCCTCACTTCACAACATGTACAGATATTTCCTGGTTCACCAAGATGAAAACAAATGTTTGTTTTATATAAATTAAAGCTTGCGTAATCTGGAAAAAGTATTTAAAGTCTTTCGCAGAATTCAAAAAAAAAATATTCATTTTTGATATTAAATAATGTCACCCAGAAATGTAAGTAACAGCTAGCTCAAAGTAACGAGTAAACTAGTACCCTTGTCTACAGCTCAAAGTAACAAGTAAACTAGTACCCTTGTCTACAGCTCAAAGTAATGAGTAAACTAGTACCCTTGTCAACAGCTCAAAGTAACGAGTAAACTAGTACCCTTGTCTACAGCTCAAAGTAACGAGTAAACTAGTACCCTTGTCTACAGCTCAAAGTAACGAGTAAACTAGTACCCTTGTCTACAGCTCAAAGTAACAAGTAAACTAGTACCCCTATCTACAGCTCAAAGTAACGAGTAAACTAGTACCCTTGTCTACAGCTCAAAGTAACGAGTAAACTAGTACCCTTGTCTACAGCTCAAAGTAACAAGTAAACTAGTACCCTTGTCTACAGCTCAAAGTAACGAGTAAACTAGTACTCTTGTCTACAGCTCAAAGTAACAAGTAAACTAGTACCCTTGTCTACAGCTCAAAGTAACGAGTAAACTAGTACCACCTCAAAATAACGAGTAAACTAGTACCCTTGTCTACAGCTCAAAGTAACGAGTAAACTAGTACCCTTGTCTACAGCTCAAAGTAACAAGTAAACTAGTACCCCTATCTACAGCTCAAAGTAACGAGTAAACTAGTACCCTTGTCTACAGCTCAAAGTAACGAGTAAACTAGTACCCTTGTCTACAGCTCAAAGTAACGAGTAAACTAGTACCCTTGTCTACAGCTCAAAGTAACGAGTAAACTAGTACCCTTGTCTACAGCTCAAAGTAACGAGTAAACTAGTACCCTTGTCTACAGCTCAAAGCAACGAGTAAACTAGTACCCTTGTCTACAGCTCAAAGTAACAAGTAAACTAGTACCACCTCAAAATAACGAGTAAACTAGTACTCTTGTCTACATCTGGCTAGGATGTTATAAAAGTTGGCTTGGGTTCCAGCTCCAACTCTAGCTCGAATTCAAAATCATACTCCTAGGAGTACGTGGTCAGATTCTAAGGTTATAAAACATTTCGAGCTCGTACTCAAAACTTTTTTTAATTGCACAAGCGGCCTTTTTTAGACTTCTTCCGTATGGCGGCGCCCATGTGTTTATGTTGACACAGTTCACAGCAATATTCCAATCCTTATAAGAGTTATTTAGTACCAGTACTTTGCTAAAACGTTCTAAATGTTTTTTAAAAAGAAATATTCGTTGGATTAGATGTAATTTCTGTAAATATAAAGGGCTATATATATATATATATATATATATATATATATATATATATATATATATGCATGTATATTACCATTTTTACTGTGTATCATGTATATATCATAGACATTTACAACATAAAATTTCGCTATCGTCTGCAGAGCTGTAGCCAGTGGCAGATTTACAATCCCTGAAACGTTAGATACTTTACCATTTTCCCGTTCACTCTCCATTTACAGTTTTGCGTTCACCGTTCATAAATCGCTCACCTTGCGTTCGCCGTCACACCAAAGTGAAAGGATAGATCATGATAGCAAAGCAATAATGAAAAAGGAACGTGTGCATAAGAGTGAAAGTAAGCTTTAATTTTCTTATTATATCAGAACTTTAATTTATAAAGTACAAATGTCAGGATTATCAACTGTGAAAATTCAAGGAAAATTGCAGATCACTCACCAAAATAGAATAAATCATTTTCATTATATTACAAAACATAATTATTGTTTGGTTTAAAAGTGGGGGGGGGTGTTAATTCTGAATGAGAGAAGAATGTAAGAGCCTGCAGTTATGAATTCAACCCTTATACATACGCACGTTGCACGGGACGAGTGCTGGTACATGTACAAAAATTAGACAGTTTCTGACAGTCAATAAATACCTCACATCCCCCAACAATCTACCCCCTATCATTTTTGCATTTACATGTTTGGGTAAAAGCGCAATTTATTATTATTATTTTGTCTCACTTCACTAGAATTTTACACAAGTCATCTTTTTCCTTACCCCCCCCCCCCCCCCCTATCTTAAAAAAGTAACTTGATACTACATTTCAATGAATTCACGATCGTGTCAAACTGATTTAACAAGTATTTCTAATTATTTTACGCCTATGTCTATCAAAGACATTGTCAATAAATGTATTTACTCCTTTCCCCAACATTTTAAAACTCTTGTATCGTTTGGCCGAGAGGTTAGAGCGTTCGTCCCGCATGCGGAAGACTGGGGTTCGAATCCCGGCCGCGACAGACCTAAGTCGTTAAAACAGGTAGTTCCATCGCCAAACGCTCGGCATAAGATGTGAATGTCACGGGTCCTCAGAAATGACCTTTAAAACGGATGACCCATGTCACAGTAGGTGTGGCACGCTAAAGAACCATCACTGCTCAATGGTCGTTAGCGCTGAACGTAAGCCTAAATTTGAAGCCCTTCACCGATCTTGGTGACATCTCCATATGAGTGAAATATTCTTGAATGAGACGTTAAGCAAGATACAATCAATTAATCAATCTCTAATATAAAGATGTAATTTTTCTCATACATTTCTGCCTCACACATAATATTCGTGTAGTTCAGTATACAATAAACAGTTTTATCCGCATCAAATATATACAAATATATATTGCACAATCTTAATGTAATTCATGGTGACACTATTTTGTACATACATTAATTTTGAGATTATTTCCTCAGGTCGATATACTGTACATGTAGTTGCAATATAGTGAATTACACAATTAAAATGTACGTGGGAATGAACCTTTTGTACTACATGTATTTAGAAGCGTTCAGGCATCAATATGAGGTACCTATACCACCCTTTTTACGATCATTTCATGAGAAATAGACATACAGTTGTATTCAGAACTGTAGAACCTTCAGTTCCCAAATCGATTATATATACAGATATATATATATATATATATATATATATATATATATATATATGGCGCTTTCGACTCAGAAAGTCATAAAATAAAGCTAACATCACAACATAAGTGATTGTCCTTTGTGACGTCATAATCAATGACAGCGTAAGCAATATCATAAACAGAGTATTCGACAACACTGGGAAATCAAATATAAATTTCATTTAAGAGCCTGTCTAGCAAAAAAGCATGCAATACTGCCCAAATCGTAGGTTACCACATCCTGATGAAATTTGGTTTGTAGGTACACATTCAAAATAGTATTGAAAAATACTCCCCAAAATTCGCTATTTTCAACATTGCTGCCATACGCAGCGCCATCTGTATTTAGCATATTTTCATCAATATTATATATAAAAATCCAGAAAAAGGGTAAAATTCAAATGTAATTAATTTCACTAAAAATTTAATTTGTTTTTTTCAAAAGTATTTCAAAGTTACAACAGACACTCCTCTTCCAAAAACGGCATAAGTCATAATCAAACATGAAACACATCAAATGGCAGACAACTCCTAAAAATTGGCATATTTGCAACTTTTCAGAAATAAAGAAAAAGTACAAATTGGAGGGATCATATCTTCCTAAAACAGGCTAGGAAATTATTCATTTTCATACTACCTTCAAAATAGACTACTAATGTTAGTGCAGAATTAATCCATTCCGTAGCCATACAACACACACTGATGCTCGATAGCAATATACAGAACTTGTTTACATTATTTTGTGTTATTCCCCCTTCCTCACTTCACACCATGTACAGATATTTCCTGGTTCACCAAGACGAAAACAAATGTTTGTTTTATATAAAAGCTTGCTTAATCTGGAAAAAGTATTTAAAGTCTTTCACAGAATATAGAAAAAAAATATTCATTTGTTGATATTAAATAATGTCACTCAGAAATGTATGTAACAGCTAGCTCAAAGTAACGAGTAAACTAGTACCCTTGTCTACAGCTCAAAGTAACAAGTAAACTAGTACCCTTGTCTACAGCTCAAAGTAACGAGTAAACTAGTACCAGCTCAAAGAAATGAGTAAACTAGTACCCTTGTCTACAGCTCAAAGTAACGGGTAAACTAGTACCCTTGTCTACAGCTCAAAGTAACGAGTAAACTAGTACTCTTGTCTACAGCTCAAATTAACGAGTAAACTAGTACCAGCTCAAAGAAATGAGTAAACTAGTACCCTTGTCTACAGCTCAAAGTAACGAGTAAACTAGTACCAGCTCAAAGTAACGAGTAAACTAGTACTCTTGTCTACAGCTCAAAGTAACAAGTAAACTAGTACCCTTGTCTACAGCTCAAAGTAATGAGTAAACTAGTACCCTTGTCTACAGCTCAAAGTAACGAGTAAACTAGTACCAGCTCAAAGTAACGAGTAAACTAGTACTCTTGTCTACAGCTCAAAGTAACAAGTAAACTAGTACCCTTGTCTACAGCTCAAAGTAATGAGTAAACTAGTACCCTTGTCTACAGCTCAAAGTAATGAGTAAACTAGTACCCTTGTCTACAGCTCACTGAAGTAACGAGTAAACTAGTACCCTTGTCTACAGCTCAAAGTAACGGGTAAACTAGTACCAGCTCAAATTAACGAGTAAACTAGTGCCCTTGTCTACAGCTCAAAGTAACGAGTAAACTAGTACCCTTGTCTACAGCTCAAAGTAACGAGTAAACTAGTACCCTTGTCTACAGCTCAAAGTAACGGGTAAACTAGTACTCTTGTCTACAGCTCAAAGTAACGAGTAAACTAGTACCCTTGTCTACAGCTCAAAGTAACGAGTAAACTAGTACCCTTGTCTACAGCTCAAAGTAACGAGTAAACTAGTACTTTTGTCTACACCTTGGATATAGATCTACACACTGCAAAATCAATTCCACATCATGGAATCCCAGTGTAACGGTCAGCCGGGTTCGATCGCCGGTGGCTAGTTAGCTCAGTTGGTAGAGCACCTGACTAGAGATTCAGGGGGCCCGGGTTCGAATCCCGGTCTGGTCCGTTGCATTTTCTCCCTTCCTGTTACATTTTGTGCAGTAGACCAGCCCCTGGAACTGACAGGTAAAAATGCCTGCCAGGGGATAAAGATCCTGGGTTGATATCTTCAGGGTGTGAAGACATTTAAGGAGGGAGGAATGTAGCGGTCAGCCGGGTTCAATCGCCGGTGGCTAGTTAGCTCAGTTGGTAGAGCACCTGACTAGAGATTCAAGGGGCCTGGGTTCGAATTCCGGTCTGGTACGTTGCATTTTCTCCCTTCCCGCTACACCAGAATATGTATCAACAGGAAATACAAACAAACAAACAAAAAACCAAAAATGAATAAAAAAAAAAAGCCAAGATTTGAGACAAAATCAACCACCCTGTAAAATCAAAGAAAATATGTGTTTAAATTTTAATAAATATATGTGTGTGTGTAAAATAACATATGTGTAATATTTTTCAAATACCGTGTTAGCAATATGCCTCTCACTGATGAAGTAACATGTTAGCATTATGCCTTTCATAGATGAAATAATTTAATTAAGGAGTATACTGAACAATAATTATAAAACAAATGATACTGTGTGATACTTGTTGATTTATTTGTTCTTCAGGGGACATGAACACTTTTGGAGCTCAGATCCAGTGATAACTATTGGAAACAAGAATATCATTCCTGTCCCTGATGCGCTTATCTACCAACCCGCAAAAGAAATTGTCATCAAAAGAGAAAGTACTAGCAGTAGTGAAGGCAAGTTTTTCTGAGAAATTTATATCTGTCTGTCTGTCTAACAGTATTGAAGGCAAGTTTTTCTGAGTAATTTATATCTGTCTGTCTGTCAGTAGTGAAGGCAAGTTTTACTGATTAATTTATATCTGTCTGTCTGACAAGTAGTGAAGGCAAGTTTTTCTGATTAATTTATATCTGTCTGTCTGTCTGTCAGAAGTGAAGGCAAGTTTTACGGATTAATTGATATCTGTCTGTCTGTGTGTCTGACAGTAGTGAAGGCAAGCTTTTACTGATTAATTTATATCTGTCTGTCTGTCTGACAGTAGTGAAGGCAAGTTTTTCTGATTAATTTATATCAGGCTTCTGTCTGTCTGTGTAATGTATCAGGTCGTTAGCCCTGTTTGAGATTTGTCGTATTATAATTGGCTTCATTAACATTTTAACCTTATTGTCGACTTTTAATGTAGTAACACTCTCAATTCAACAAAACCTGCTACAAAAGGTTGTTAAGTTTGTTCAAATGAAAGCCCGCGCCCCTTCCAGGGGACTGTAAGTAAGAATTATTTAGAACAGGGTAGGGTTTACATTTATGACCTTTCGCGTTTTCAGAAATGAAATTTATTTCTTAAATGTATGTGCTGATCTTATGACTGATATAGAACGCAAGGGTGGGTTAAAAAAATTCCAAGGGAAGATCGCAACCGAAGCTTGTACCTTTTAAGCCCAGGAAGCTTTAGCGTAAAAAAGACCATTACAATGTATTATCAAATATGTTCAAGCAAGGGTGGAAGTGGCGGCAACCAGCATACCCCCCACTTCATATCAAGCCAGGTGTCTGAAACTGAGTTTCAGTTGTAGGTTAGAGTTGGTTTACAGTAGAAATCTTAAATATTCAAGAATTTTGTAGAAACTATATTTTCAACTCCAATATTATGTTGAGGGTTTGACTTTTAGGACAAGTTCAGCTTCATATACATGTGCAGATTAAATATGGTAAATTCCTAGGGGAGTTTGGTCCACCCCTGAAGTTGTTAGTTCACTTGAGCTAAAAGCTCATGTGAGCTTTTCTGATCACTCGTCCGTCATCCGTCCTTCTGTCTGTAAACTTTCACCTTTTCCGACTTCTTCTCCAGAACCACTTAACCAATTTCAACCAAACTTGGCACAAAGCATCCCATGTTGAAGAGTTTTCAATTTTTTTCAACTGAAGGCCCATGCCCCATTCAAAGTGGAGATAATCGCAAAGATGCAAAAATAGGCTAGGGTCATTTGAAAATCTTCTCAAGAACCAATTGGGCCAGAAGAGCTGAAATTTACATGAAAACCTCCTGACATAGTAGAGATTCAAGTTTGTTAAAACCATGACACCAGGGTTAGGGTAGGACCACACTAGGAGATCAAAGTTTTACATACAAACAGATAGGGAAAATCTTTAAGAAAAATTCTTCTCAAGAACCACTGGTTCAGAAATATTTACATTTACTTGAAAACTTCCTGTTATAGTGCAGATTCAGTTTTCTTCAAATTATGGCCCCCTGGGGGTAGGGTGAGGCAACAATAGGGGGTCATAATCATGATCCACGAAGGTAGGGCGGGGGCACAATAAGGGATCACAGTTTTAGATACAAATATATAGGGAAAATAAAAAAAAATTGCAATAACCACTGGGTCAGAAAAGTTTACATTTATACGAAAGCTTCCTGACATAGTGCAGATTTACGTTTGTAAAAATCATGCACAATAGTGTCAACATTTTTCATTTGAATATATATAGGGACAATCTTCAGATATGGGCCAGGGTGACTCAGGAGAGCGATGTAGCCAATGGGCCTCTTGTTCTAACTGTACAACCTACACAAGGGATTGAAACTTATCATTTTACAACTAAAATGCATAAAACGATTATATACATGTACCTTTATTATCAAGAGAGGAAGATCCCTATTGATTTTGGGGTCAGAAGGTCAAAGGTCACTATGGGACTATAACTAGGGTTCTCTCTCTCTTGATAACAATGTTGTATGTAAAGAATAAAACAAAAATGAGCAAAATTTGTGGCCTGTAGATCATCTACAAGCTTTTTCTATGATATTGAGGTCAAAAGGTCAAAGGTCGGGTACTACAGGACTTCGTTGAAAGAGTTTATAGACAATATACAGGCCCCCTTTTTGCTTGATTGAGTTCATACTTAACAGTAACTTTTGTTATCAAGGAAGGAAGAACTCTATTGATTTTAGGGTAAAAAGGTCAAGGTCACTGAGAACCTTCATAGAAAAAAATATGTAACCTCTCATTACCAGGGGATATGCCCTCTCTTTAGAGCTTTTGTTTGCTATGAAATAACAAAGGTAATCTGAAATGCCAGACAGATCTCCAGAAGTCCTGAGTCAGGTTTTCTTTGGAGATCTGAGGATGGATGAAGTATTGATACTTCCAAAACCCTGATAGTGAAGGAATTTTAAAAAGGTTTGTAAAATCCCAGTGATTCAATGTAATGGAGTAACCAGGATTTGTCAAGTTATGTTCGTTTTTTAGGCCCAATATCAAACTCCCATGGTAAACTTCATGCATTGGTTAAAATGATTTCAAAATCAGATTATTGAATAGATATGACATTGATGTAGGTGAGAAAGAAATACAGAGAAGCAGAAGAGAGCGTATCTGAAGGAACAGCGAGAAACACTGAGAAGATAACTTCTGATCTAAATCATCTCCATTCGAGCGTGACAGGACAACATGTTGGTGAGATGTTATCGATACTTCCCAGATCTGTTTTTGGTATCAATGGGATCTATGGAATCATTGTCCAGGGAACAGAGGTATGATTTTATTTTGTATACCATACAAGGCTCAAGCACTTTTAATTATTTTATTTTGTGTTACCATACAAGGCTCAAGCACTTTTAATTATTTTATTTGGTATACCATACAAAGCTCAAGCACTTTTAATTATTTTATTTTGTGTTACCATACAAAGCTCAAGCACTTTTGATTATTTCATTTTGTGTTACCATACAAAGCTCAAGCACTTTTGATTATTTCATTTTGTGTTACCATAAAAGGCTTACACACTTTAATTATTATGCCCCCTTCAAAGAGGGGCATATTGGTTTGCACCTGTCAGTTGGTTGGTCAGTCGGTCGGTCAGTCGGTAGACCACATGTTGTCCATTCAATATCTTGAGAACCATTCACTTGATGATATATTTCAGATGTTGGTTGCTTATGAGTAGAAAAGGACCCCTATTGTTTTTCGGGTCAAAAGGTCAAAGGTCAAGGGTCAATTTACTCTGGAGATAGAAATATAATAGCCACTCAGTCTCTTGAGAACCCTTTGCTTGACAGTCATCAAACTCGGTACTCTGGTACATCTTCAGGAGAAGATGACCCCTATTGATTTTGAGGTCATATGTTTAAAGGTCAAGGGTCATACTGGATATTGGAATATACTGTCTGCTCAATATCTTAAGAATCTTTTGTTAGACAGACAGCAAACTTGATACAATGGTACATCTTCAGGAAAAGATGACCCTTATGGATTTTAAGGTCACATGGTCAAGGGTCAAACTGGACATAGGAATATACTGTTTGTTCAATATATTGAGAACCCTGTGCTTGACAGACATCAAAGTTAGTACACTTGTACATCTTTAGGAGAAGATGACCCCTATTGATTTTGAGGTCACATGGTCAAAGGTCAAGGGTCAAACTGGATATAGGAATATACTGTCCATTCAATGTCTTGAGAACCCTTTGCTTGACAGATATCAAACTTGGTACACTTGTATATCTTGAGGATAAGATGCCCCCTAATGATTTTAAGGTCACATGGTCAAAAGTCAAGGGTCAAATTGGACGTTGGAATATACTGTCCACTCAATATCTTGAGAACCCTTTGCTTGACAGACAACAAACTTAGTACACTGGTATATCGTAAGGAAAAGATGACTCCTATTGATTTTAAGGTGACGTGGGCAAAGGTCAATGGTTGAACTGGACATAGTAGTATATTGTCTCCTATATTTTCAGAGTTCTTTGCTTGATAGACATCAAACTTTGTACACTGGTACACCATAAGGAGTAGATGACCCCTCTTGATTTTTAGGTCACATGGTCAATCCACTCTTGACATATGAAGATAATGTGTGCTCAATATTTTGAATTGATGATGCTACTATCAATTAAATGATGTGTGTGTATAACCCTTTTCAATTTTGCCCCAATGGGGGGCATATGTGTTTTACAAACATCTCTTGTGACTTCTGTTTCACTTTTTCATGGTAAGATAGATAATTAATTATGGCACACAGAACAAGTTACACAATGTAGATGGCAAAGTGATACAAGTGATGTAGTTGATAATGCATGTAGTACTTTTTGGATTACTTCTTCATGTTCACAGGGACTTTAAAAATATCATTCATGGTGATTTACATTTATCATGGATACTTACATGTAATTTTCGTACTTAATCCTCTTCGCGTGTGTCTACACATAAGGCGGCTACAAGGTCTCTTCATTGGCTCCTGCCCTGCGCTGCTCACCATATGGTCTTCCAGTTGTATCCAGTCTTTTTCATCTATGTCTTCTTAGTTCTTCTCCAAGTCCCTTTCGGCCTCCCAGGTCTTCTCTTTTCAGGTGGTGCCCACTCCATAGCTCTTCTTCCAATAATGTCTTCATTCAGTCTAAGTACATGTCCCAGATAACTCCACTGTCTGCGCAAAGGTCAAAGGTCAAACTCTACATAGGAGTATACTGACCACTCAATGTCTAGAGAACCCTTTGCTTGACATATATCAAACTTGTTACACTCGTATATCTTTAGAAGAAGATGACCCCTATTGATTTTGAGGTCACATGGTCAGAGGTCAAGGTTCAATATTCTGTTCTGTCTGTTTAATATCTTGAGAACCTTTTGATTGACAGACATCAAACTTGGTACTCTGGTACATCGTCAGGAGGAGATAACCCCTATTGATTTTAAAGTCACATGTTTAAAGGTCAAGGGTCAAACTTGACATTGAAATACAATGTCTGCTCAGTATCTTGAGAACCCTTTTCTTGATAGACATCAAACTTTGTACACTGGTATGTCGTCAGAAGACAATGACCCTTATTCATTTTGAGGTCACATGGTCAAAGGTCAAGGGTCAAACTGGACATATGGACATAGGAAATATTCTCTGCTCAATATCTTGAGAACCCTTTTCTTGACAGACATTAAACTTGGTACATTGGTATATCATCAGGAGAAGATGACACCTATTGATTTTGAGGTCGCATGGTAAAAGGTCAAGGGTCAAACTGGACATAGGAATATACTGTCTGCTCAATATCTTGAGAACCCTTCACTTGACAGATATCAAACTTAGTACACTGGTACATCTTCAGGAGAAGATGACTACTTATGATTTTGAGGTCACATGGTCAAGGTCGAGGGTTAATCTACTCTGGACAAAGGAATATACTGTCTGCTCAATATATTGAGAACCCTTTGATTGACAGACATCAAACTTGGTACACTGGTACATATTCAGGAGAAAATGACCCCTATTGATTTTAAGGTCACATGGTCAATCCACTCTTGACATAGGAAGATATTGTCTGCTCAATATTTTGAATTGATGATACTACTCTCATTTAAATGATGTGTGTGTATAACTCTTTTCAATTTTGCACCATGGGGGGGGGGGGGGCATATGTGTTTTACAAACATCTCTTGTTTTATTTTGTGTTACCATACAATGTTCAAGCACTTTTAAGCTCACCTGAGCTGAAGTCTCGAGTGAGCTTTTTGATTGAAATGTGTCCGTTGTCCGTCGTCATTGTTGTCGTCCTTGTAACTTTTCACATTTTCATTGTCTTTTCCAGAACCACTCAGCCAATTTCAACCAAACTTGGCCAAGAGCATCCTTGGGTGAAGGGAATTTAGTTTGTTCAAATGAAGGGCCTTGTCTCCGTCAAGGGGGAGATAATTATGAAAATGCAAAAATAAGGTTGGGTCATTTACAAATTTTCTTCTCAAGAACCACAGGGCCAGAAAAGCTGACATTCATTTGAAAGCTTCCAGACATAGTGCAGATTTGAATTTGTTCAAATCATGGCTCCCGAGGGCAGGATGGGGCCACAATAGGGGATCAAAGTTTTACATGCAAATATATAGAGAAAATCTTTAAAAATCTTCTTTTCAAGAACCACTGGATCAGAAAAATTTATATTTACATGAAAGCTTGCTGACATAGTGCAGATTCAAGTTTGTTAAAACCATGGCTCCCGAGGGCAGGGTGGGGCCACAATAGGAGATAAAAGATTTACATGGTAATATATAGGGAAAATCTTTAAAAAAAACTTCTTCTCAAGAACCATTGAGCCAGAAAAGTTTATATTTACATGAAAACTTCCTGATATAATGCAGGATCAAGTTTGTTAAAACCATTGCCCTGAGGAGCAGGATGGTGCCACTGAACGGATCAATGTTTTACATACAAATGTATAGGAAACATATTTAAGAATCTTCTCAAGAACAAAAGGCCAGAAAAGTTTACATTTACATGTTATGTACATGGAAACTTCCTGACATAGTACATTCAAGTTTGTAAAAACCATTACCCCCAGTTGTAGGGTAGGGACCACAATCTGGGGTCAAAGTTTTACATAGAAATATTTAGGAAAAATAAAAGCAATTTTCTTCTCAAGAACCATTGGGCCAGAGAAGTAAATATATTTACATAAAAGCTTCCTGAAATAGTGCAAATTCAACAGGGTAGGGTGTGGCAGTAAAGGGGATCAAAGTTTTACAAACAAATGTATAGTGAAAATCTTTAAAGATCTTCTCAAGAACCACTGGGCCAGAAAAGTTTACATTTTCATTCTGACATAAAGTACTGATATCACCGGTTATCTTCGTGATTTATTATTGTGACGCAAGCATCTAGAGATTTCTATCGCCGATTTCTCATTATGACGTGCTACCGCATCTGGGCCCTTTTTCGCAGTCGCAATCACATTTGATTTCAATCCTCTGCTTCTTATTTTCTGCGTTCTGAATCAAATCACGATCTTTGATTGCGAAAATTTAACACGCAATTATTTAAGACCTCTTTACAATTCTCAGGTGTGAACCTGTGGAACAAACTACCACAACCCATGAGGCTCTCTCAGTCTCAACATATTTTTAGAAATAATGTAGAGAAACACATAATAAGCTGCCGTACTACTATTTAAGCATGCTTTTTTCTTCTCGTATATAATTTCTATGCACATGATGCATTTGCCTTTTAATCGCAATCTGGAATATTATTTTTGTGATTATGTATCACTGATATTCAATTATATTAAGTGATATAGATTCAATCTTGTTACATAACTTAGTGTTCATATTTTTGAGACTCTGTTTTAAGAGATCATTCTTGTATATAATTGTATGCATCAAATGGAAGGCCCTGGGGAAGAATAGTGCATGCACTAATCAGATCACCTTCTTGAAATAAAGTATTATTATTGTATTATTATTATTCCAATTTGTAAAATCATACCCCCTCCCCCCCTGTTTCCACCCCCTTCCCCGTTACCCCTACCCCTCCCCTGTCACCACACAAGGCTTATTCAAAGGAATAACTGTCTTGTTGTCAAGGGAGATGGAAGTGATCAACATATACCTTAAATTTAAATGGTCATTCATTATAAAATCTAGATGGTGATTCATTATCAGAAATAGACGGTCACTCGTTGTAAAATCTAGATTGTAGCTGTTGATGTAAACTTTTCACACTTTAATTTTCTCCAGAACCACTGAGTCAATTTCAGTTAAACTTGGTACACATCATTCATGGATGAATGGGATTCAAGTTTGTTCAATGAAGGGCCATCTCCCCTTCGAAGGGGAGATAATCACACAAATGTAAAAATAGGGTGAGGTAATTTAAAAATATTCTTTTTAAGAACCACTGAGCCAGGAAATCTTCCTGACATAGTGCAGATTCAAGTTTGTTAGAATCATGACCCCAGGGATTAGTTGGGGCCACAATAGGGGATCAAAGTTTTACATGCAAATATATAAGGACAATCTTCTTTTAAAGAACCACTGGGCTAGAAGAGTGGTGATTGACATGAAAGCTTCCTGACATAGAGCTGATTCAAGTTTGTTCATATCATTGCCCACAGGAGAGAGAGTCTACATTTGAGTAAACAATTTGTTTTACTATTTTGTCCACTGAACATATTTAAATTTATGAGATCTTTTGAGATATTGAAATATATTTCAGGTGACGATTTCTTGCCTGAGTGTTGGAGAAGAGTATTATAGAAATCTGAAGGAAGGATCCCTACAAAAGCTGTCATCTGTAGTAAAGTACAGCAGGCCTTATTACTACCTACACAAATGTGAAAGAGAAAATCTTATCAAGACATTCGTGGACATGGGTGCACTGTCAGATAATTTACATTGATTCATGTTTTGGTTTTTTAAATAAAATATTGGGACTATAACTGTTAGAAAAACATTTTTTAACCACAAAATACTGTGTTTACTTGCAAATGGTCTATTGTATGATGTAATTATCATTCATGTTGACAACAAACAAACACCTTTAAAGTGTGAGAAAACAACTCATATTACTTAATGATGGTCACTTTTCATCATGAAGAAACAATGGAGATTGCCTCTTAGGTAAGCCACACTAGAAACAACAAACCTCTTTGGATTTAGTTCATTATCTATTGTTCTCTGATGGTCATCTAGATGGTCAGACAGAACTGGTCAACTTTTACCTGAAAATCCAGAACGCATAGTATTTTATTTTAGATTGATTGATTGTATATTGCTTATCGTCTCGCTCGAGAATTTTACACTCATATGGAGACGTCACCAAGACCGGTGAAGGGCTTCAAATTTAAGTCATTGAGCAGTGAGGGTTCTTTAGCGTGCCATACCTACTGTGACACGGGACATCTGTTTTTAAGGTCATATCCGAGGACCCGTGACATTCACACCTGATGTGGGGCGTTTGGCGATGGAACTGCCACTACCTGTTTTAACGACTTAGGTCTGTCGCGGCCGGGATTCCAACCCGGCCTTCCGCATGCATTTATTTTCGAAATACATGTACACACACTATGCATTGACATAATTTCTTATGGTATGACAACATTCAGCTCTCTTCCATGATTAATGACGTGACTTGGAATCCATTGTTCATCATGACTGTTTGTGGTACATTGTAAACTTTCAAGGTGAACAAAACTTTGTCTCTACACTGCCTGTGTATATAAGTTATAAAACATACTACAACACCATCAGACTGTTATAAAACATACTACACCACCAGACTGGGTGAGAAATGATCAGATCATGATATAAGTTATAAAACACACTACAACACCATCAGACTCTTATAAAACATACTACAACGCCACCAGACTGCATGGGTATATAAGTTATAAAACATACTACAACACCACCAGACTGCATGGGTATATAAGTTATAAAACATACTACAACGCCACCAGACTGAGTGAGAAATGATCAGATCATGATATAAGTTATAAAACACACTACAGCACCATCAGACTGCATGAGTATATCAGTTATAAAACATACTACAACACCATCAGACTCTTATAAAACATACTACAACACCATCAGATTGGGTGAGAAATGATCAGATTATGCACTGATACTTGATTACATGTAGATGTTTGGACATTTGGTGAAGCATACATTTAGTTTACTCACCATTCTTGGATTTAGTTTTAGTGCCATTGATTAATTTTTTGTTTGTGAAAGTGTGCGCTTTATAAATTTGAATAATAAAAATAGTTCAAAATATGTTTAGTTGGACTTATTAATTGCGGTTAAGAACACATTTTCAAAACTAAAAACAGTTCAACGTGGTTTTCTTCGCTTTATTTTATTTTATTATTTTAGGGGGGGGGGGGGCATGTTAACATCGTAGGGAAATTTAAATGTCTTTTGTAAGCTTCTCGCCGGTCACGGTGGTTCTGTGGTAGAACATTCCCTTCCTAGGCAGGAGGTGTGGAGCTAAATGGACCGCTCATGTCATGGCCGCGTCAACAAACGTAAATATAGGTAATTGTAATTAAAATATTTATATAGCGCCTTATCAGTATTCGTTCTCTAAAACGCTTTACAAATGTAAAAGAAAAGATACTATAAAATCGATGTGCTCATACATGTGAATGAAATATTCATAGTGTCCGAATTAAAATGCATAATTATTATTATTTTAAATATATTTCACCCAATGTAATGATATGATTCCGCTAATAACATATGCAACAATTTAAAACAACCCTTAGGAATAGTTAAATACATAGAAAGGACATAGGTATAATAACAAACTATAATCACAAATTAAAACCTAATCTAAAAAGATGTGTTTTGAGGTCCATTGTAAAACTTGACAGTGGAGAACATTGTCTGAGTTTAAAACGCAGAGAGTTGCAGAGACTCAATGCGGCCTTGTCAAAACGTCGATCCCCATAATTCAGGGGCGTAGCTAGGATTGTTTCAATGTGTAAGCACGTGTGATGAAACTGAAGGTTTCACCGAGGCGCGAAGCGCCGAGGGGGTAGGTTCAGGAGGGGGTGGCGGGTCACCCCCCGAGAAAATTTTTGAAATATTAAGACACGTTTGCACTATTCTAAGCATCAAAATGATTGCAATAGACAGTAAATATTGTACAACTTTTGAAAAAATTTAAACTTAAGTTCGAGAGCGAGTCATTGTGATCACCAAAGTTTAGAAAAAAAAATATAAACATTATGTAGAATACATTATCAAAAGAAAAGGTCCGACAGAATGATAATTGTTTAAAAACCCCGCACGTCTAAGGTCTTGGGCACTAAAATGACACAGAATAAAGAAGTGAATGCTCCCAACAAATGAGGGTACGAATAAAACATATTAAATTCGCCCAAGTATAAGTAATGACTGTACAATGAGGCTGGTAAAATATATTCAAGCATAGTTTATAAAGTTTGTAATACGATCGATTTATGACTTTGTAGCGTTGGACTGTGCAAGATCTACTTTCATAAAAAGATGAAATTCCCGCATTTTCCCGACTTCTTTGTACTTCAAGGTGAAATAAAATATCAACATTGTTCATGTTGTCAACATTTAATAACCTTGAATAAAGTATGTAAAACAACTCCCTTAAGAATTGCAGGGTATATCACGTCATGAAGGTAGCTGCAGGAACATATCGTGCGGATTATTCACTAATCTGACTATAAATTCATATCTTGAGATTTGGATCCACTAATTACGTATCTAGACATAGTAAATAATTTAATATTGAAACGGAACGTAATATTTACTATCAGTGTATGGGGATAGTGATGTGAAAAATGGCAAAAAACAACAACAAAATCAAAACCAGTTAAACGTGTAAGTCTCAATCAGGACACCTGACCTAAATCCTAGCTAATATCATTTACTGAAATGACCTTGGTGGAGACTACGGGTTCTCGTTTGCTAGCTTCACCAGAAAGGGTGGTATAATGTTACCACGTCGTGTTCTGCTTTGATTGACATATACACAATAGATCATATGAATTGATATAGTCAGGACGGTTTGTTTGTACTGTGACACAGCATCTAGCAGACACACTTACACCAAAGTACATGTTTTTGATTTGGGAGAGTTGATCTTTTTCAATTTGCCTAGGTCAATTTACAAACACCGAACATTAGTTTTTAATGGATTATTTAGGATGCTTTCTGTGTGGACGAATTTACTCTTGTATCACCCTGTATAAACATCCGTCAAAAATTATCTCCTGTAATTTTCATTTTTGGTAATTCTAAGTAAATGCAAGTATAGGTATTTTTAATAATTTTATGTGTTAGATTTAGCTCAAAGTAATATTGATATGAAAAGTTTCGTAACATACACTCGAGTAGCAGAATTTTCATGTAGAAGTGTGATATCTCCAAAAAAAAAAATAGCATTGTGAAACTGTTTTGTACCGACTTCCGATGATGCAATATGTTTATGCATGACGTTATTTTTTCGTCTATTAATATTTTTGATAATAAGAAAAGTCTAAAGCTAGCTGTAGGTGAAACTGAAATGTACATTTTAATCATCAGTCTTGGATAGATCAAATTTACTTTTAACTTTTCCTTTATTTCAGCAGTCAAAATATGAGTAAAATCTAAGTATCAATTTAAGTTAAGACTTTTTATTTGTCATGTAGTGATTCAGATGTATTAGTGTTTGATGTGCGAAGTGGTCGTTTAATTTATAATTCCAATATGTAAATTTCAGTGTCGAAAATTACCTCTATACGGTAAGCAGGTTCTTCATGATATTTACTCCCCTGTTGTAAAATTGTTTGGAAGAAAAATAATCTTATTACTTAGAAAAAAAAAATCGGTTCTACCTATAAGATTTAGCTAAATTCTATAGCAATCTGTACTGCAAAATCAATGGAAATGCACACTTTCGTTTACTTTTTTTTAATTTAAACCTGTGAAGTTACGGTGGTATAGGTAGGATTTGTTTAATGCAAGACTAAGTTTACTTTTACGGTGGTATTTTATCATCTGTTGCGTAGTCTACAAGGATATGATCAAATTCACATTAACAGAAAGACACTAAAGTATTGGGCTTTGTGATTTCGCTTTCAATGTATTAGACATCCACTTTACACAATGCTACATCGGATGTATCACTTAAAATCCTGTCTTTTGTGTTCTGCTCTGAACACTACGACATTTTAATACACACCCTACTATCTACATTCCATGGTTATAACACTGTGACAAACCGATGCGGAAGTTGAACAGACTGTCGGTAAAATAGTTCTAAAATGGACACCTCTGAAACTGATGTACGCTGAGTTTTGAAGAAAACAGGTAAGTGATGGAAACTGGCTGATTACTAATGTGCGATGCTGGCTTGTTACTAATGTGATATAATTTCTGTAACAATGAAAAACCGACCACAAGACAATGACACCACGTTTGTAATAAATCTGATTTACCTTTAACCTCTATATTCAATAATCATCCAAATATGAAGGGGGTATGGAATATGTTGCGGTGTATTCCATCCGTATTTCAAGTTCAATGGGATAAATTTAATCGATATATGATTGAAAGTAATATTGATGACAAATAAAGCTGTGTATCTAAATCAAAGTATTGAGTTGATGAACACAAAAAAGATGGGTTTTTTTCTAATAATTTAGAACTACTTTGAAATATTCTGCCTCATATGCATCCGCAATCACATTAACTAATGAAGCAGGGGCGGATCCAGGAATTGTGGTCACGGAGCGGGGGGGGACTTTATAAGGCTGGGAGCTCTTGCAATTTTACAGATTTGATAGGGCTTGGAATATGTCTCCTATTTAGTCATTTGTACTATTGTCTATCAATTTTGATAATGTGAAAATAATAAAATGACGCTAATGTTAAGGGTTTTAAAAAAAAAACTAAGTTCGCCCAATAAAGTAATTCAAGAAATCAAAAGAATTGTCATTTATTGCTCCGGGGGTGGAAGAAATTATTGCTTCAATTATCATTTGGTACATTTCTCTAAACAAAATACCACGATATACCTTCAATTTGAAAAAAAAATTAAGGGGGGGGGGGGTTCGGCCCTCTAAATCCGCCACTGTTAAGTACCAATTTGTGCCCAGGGGAAGTACAAGATGCTTTGCGCAAACTTTAATTGTAAGATTTTCTACCAAATTGTCTAAGTAAAATAAGTATCTGTTATCGATCATTTTGTTCATATACAAGAAATGGTACAATCGTTTATAACACCAAAATACTGATATGGAAACTAGTGATGTAGAAGGATGAAGATTAGTGTGGAATGTATCTGTGTCAGTTTTGTGTTAACACCTATTGTTTCGTATCATCGTTCCTGTCTTCTACAAACGAGTGTTGTTAAAACGCGGAACAGAAAATGTAACGGGAAAAAGAACTGAACGGAAAAAGGAAAATATCGTATGCAATAATATTAGGATGATATCAGCATTTTGTAAAATCCAAAAGCTTATGTTGAAGAAAGGAAGCAGAAATTACAGAGAGAATGGGAAATCACCCAGATAACCCACCGTTTCATATGCATTGTAGAACAATTATAACTTGTTATGAATAATATTAAGCAAAAGCCTGTGGATACCGCTCTTTATCCCAGCTTCTGACTTTGTAATTTTCTTACCCCGCCCCGATAGATACTGAAAATAAAGACTTGAATTGTCATTACACCTTTCAAATTATATTATTTCATTCTGGCTGCCACCCACAGGCACTTGTTTCATACATGGCCAAATCCTTAATAATACCACTATCATTAGCAAGGGGGTCCATGTATGAAACAAGTGCCTGTACTGCCACCTACCCCAACCCATCCCCTAAACAACGCCGAAAACGATGAAATGAATTTTACAGCAATTCACCTCAAGTGAAACTTTTTTTTCAAATCGGAATTTCTTTCAATACCCGTACATATTTTTTTTTCAGACAATTGAACTTAATGTTAGCTCTACAGCTGGTGTAATAAACATGTATGCCAAAGGGGTCTAGTAAAAAAGAAAAGAAAGGAAAAGAAAACGAGAAGAAAAAGATGCACATCTAATGAAAACTAAAATTAAGTTTATAACCCTAGTCAAAGAAATTAACATATTTATTCCATGATATACATGTATGAAATAGTTAAAAGGCTAACGGTGAATTCAAGTTTGAATTGAATCGAAAGGCAATTACATTATCCATTCAAATAATAAATCAACTTGGAGATAAACCGCCAAAAAGTCATCGATTATTTAGAATTGGAGTTCTATGGCCATCAAGTTCCTGGTAGTTAAACATAACATTGATAAATCAAACACAAAACATGTACCAAATGTCATGATAAATACAACTGAGGTAAATTCACAAAACATGTGCCAAATGTCATGATAAATACAACTGAGGTAAAATCACAAAACATGTGCCAAATGTTATGATAAATACAACTGGGGCAAATTCGATTAGTGTTCTTATGGATAGCTATCAATACCTACCTTAGTACGATCATGAATTGTTGTTGTAAGTACATACACATAGACACACACACACACACACACACACACACACACACACACACTGTAATATATCTGAATACATGTGCGTTAAAGACGTTTTACCACGAGAGGGGGCAGAAAAATCCTTGTGTGTTTTCCATTATCTACCTATAGGTGTCGCTGTTTGCTAACACCTCAATCAATACCAACATTACAATATTATCATCAAATGTTTTGTCTACTCTTCTACAAATATTTAACTTCAGTTTATCAATTCATAATGTAGAATCTAAGATAATGTTGTTTTATAGCTTGTAAAAAATTCCTAAGAAATGAGTTTAATTAAGATCAATTAAGATAAAGCATATTTACCGATTTTGTTTGGTAATATCTTTGCTACAATTTAATTGTTAAAATTCGTTCGGTTTTCTGTCTCGCGTTTTAGCAACACCGAGAAAGAAAGGGCTGGCAGAAACACTCCCTTCAAAATAGGAAATATATAAAAAAGATAAATTATTTACATTGTAACTAATTGTGCACATTTTCAATAAGATTTCTCTCTGAAATATAAAATTATTACAGACACCTCCAAAACCACTTTAGTTAAACAATGCAGTTAGATGTAGCACATGAATGAATTGACACATGAGTACACCTTGTCAATTAAATTTCCTCTTATGAAATTCAATCCATTATGCGCTTGAAATATAATATCGTTCATTGATCATTGAATCTGTATAAATATAGAAGATTCACCACCACATCATTATCTATGAATAACACAAGTATGTTAAACAAAGGAAGACCTTTTATTAAATATCTTATTAATTAGTTATTTGGTCATGTGATAAATAGGATCTGTTTCACACAACAGCCTTTCCTGCGTATGATCAGTGTTTAAATCGGGACAGCTACCGACATGCAAGATGGTTATTCAAGGGTTTCAACAATAGGGTGATAATAATGTATGTATTTCTATGTGTCACCGCCAGATAGAAAATAGAATTTGATATCCGGGTAAAGAGCAATACAAAAATAGAATACGTAGATATGTTGGTTACCAAGAATTCTGTAACAACTGAATTCCGTGAAACCAGGGTTAAAAATTGGTTTACTGGGACAGCTGTTTACCTGTTATACGCCTTCCTTGAGTGAGCAGTGGTGTGTATTGTGAGTGATTCGTATCAAAGGACATTGTCGTCCTAAAACTTCAGTTATTCATCCACAATGAGTCTCGTCTTTATGCTGAGTCGATATTAATCAAAAGTGTAAAATACGAAATATGATCATGTATATATCGGAAAAATTCGAAAACAATAAGATAAAAAAAAAAGAAGCTCTCTATAAACAACAACAAAATCCGGTAAGTTATATCCTGTTGCAATTCATTTTAAATGCTAAAATGTAATAATATAAAAATATAAAACTAATGGAAAACATATCTTGTAATGCTAACCATTCTTTAAATCAAAATCTTGCAACCATGTCTTAGAATCTAGGGTAAGACAGCGATACATCAGGCAATTATAGTTTTCATAGCTATAATACAGTGTCTTGATATAGCCATTCAATTCATTGAAAGTTTCCGAGCGTAAATAAGCTGGGCTAACATGCAAGCATGAGGCGTTTTCAAAGAGCCACAAAAACACCACGTGCATTTAATGTTGATCGATCATCATGTGATATCATAGGTTTTTACAAAAAAATTAATAATATAAACTTTGCGCATTGAAGAAATATATCTTTTTGAGGAATTTTATTCGATTTAGCATCACTGAAGAGACATAATTTGTCGAAATGCGCATCTGGTGCCTCAAAATTAGTACTGTATAAGTTTTACATTCACTGGATATAATAAAAAATCTGATAAATTATTGATACTGAAAAAAGTTTCTATTTTCCATAGATAATCAATTATTTATGATTTAGAAAATGGTGTCAAGGGCAATAACTCCTATGCTGGAATTTCCTCTACTGGATGTCTATTATAAATTGGTTTCCCAAATATCCATAATTAATCTATACATATTTATGAAATAGCAGTTTTTTTAAAACTGTTGATATTTATATTTTGTTATTTCAAGTTTTTATCTATTTTTATTTTTCTGTGTAACCAAAATGTGTGTTTTTCGGATGTTGATGTATACTTCTATTTCTTTATGTCTGACATCTTTTAAAAGTTGGCAACATCTACATTTTGTTTGGTTATTAATCAAATTAAACTATACTGAGCGGATATTAATACAGTTTTTCCACTTTTAACCATCAATATTGATAAGTCACATTATGATGTAGCTACCTTCATAAAGTCATTTAATAACGGAAGTGACGTGCAACATAAAACATGCGAATCATAAACAATCAACATGCCTTTTTCTTAAAATGAGAGTTCACACTCACTAAAGAAAATCTTTACATGGAACTCATTATACAGTAGCAAAATTGACCTATCCGAAATTAAACACAAATGATGAAAATTACCCAGTAAGATGTCTGATGTTGTCTTTGAGATAATGAGGTTCCTTAACATCACAATTAGGTATATAGCTTACAGATAGTTGTTCTAAAGCTTGTCCTCACTGTCAATACTTATTAAAGAAATAATCGTATCTTTGTTATTGCACATATAGAGTTAGCTTAATATAGCAGGGACTTATAATTTAATTAAAGAGGAGTCATTATGAATCTTGAAGGGATGTATCATATATATATATATATTGCTGTCGTAGTCTTGCCGAATATTTAATGTGTTCAATACGGTGTACACCATCGTCTGGTGATATCATATCATATCCTTGTATGAAGGAGAGAGATAAATAAAGAGGTCCTTGTTCGAACAATTCAGTCTTCGAAATACTTTCCACTTTATTTAGTTTGCTCCAATACATCTGAAAATTAATAAGGAACGAACTCAGAATTCGTCATATACATCCAGAAATGTTCTCCTACAGAATTAGGTTGCTACATAATAATTCATGAATATATAGGCCGTGGTATGAATGAAAACAAGGGAAATATTTCTTATTCACGTTTTTGATGACAGTAACTCAGTTCACATGGACTCTCACCTCTGGTCGGCACGGGTTCGAATGCCGCTCGCGCCGGGAAGTGAGAAAGTTTTCCAGTTTACATTTGGAAGGTCGGTGGTCTCTTCCCAGGTTTATTGTATCTGAGTTCTCTCTTCAAACAATAAAAAATTGGCGCTACCAGATAACTGAAAAATTGTTGAGTGTTGTGGAGAACATTAATCAATCAATCATGGAATTTATAGAGTTGGTTTAATTCTATAAACATGAATAACGGGATGAGCGAGCCAGTGGTGATGTGGGGGTTATGAAAAGAAAATATCAAACTACTAGCTTCGAATGATATTTATCTCCTTAAGAAATGACTTACAACCTTAGATTGTATTAAACTTCTGTACAAACGGGTTACAAATTCCACAATGACACAATAGATATTGAAGAGTTCACCTTTATTTAAAGTTAACTAGCTGAGCCAGAATAAACTAGTATACATAGCGATACACAGGCATGCTATTCCTCATGCATGTTAGAGAAAGCTGGGCGTGGCTGACATTTATTATTCACAAGTACATAACTGCGGGGAATTTATTTTCCCACAAGAACAACTTTGATAGTTTTTAAACGTGTCATTATATTCCGTCATAATTATCTCAAAATAAGAAATTGATACCCTCCAACATATTGTTGACATTTTGTAATTTTTAATGAGGTGTTTACCTGAATTCGTGTTTAAGGGTATATTGTATTATGAACATATTTACCGGGAACTACCAGGTTATCGAAAATATGGATATATAAAAATCTTTATAATTCTTGTCGACAAATTATGCATATCATAAGATAGAAAAATATTTAAAAGGACGTAGGATTTACAAATATAATATAGTATACTTATATCATCATTTGAAAAATGGTTCGACTTGTCAACCCGAATAAAATCATGTGACTTCAATCCAAACCCCATTAAAATAGGACGTACATATTTTGACAGTAAACATATTGTAAAGGGCGGTGGACATGTGTAATGTTACAATTCTTTCTCATTGAAATGACATTTAATACAAAATGTAGGTTAAAATGACAAAAATTGTTAGCGTCTTCTTGCATTCCGAAACAACACCCAGCAGACCTGCACAGGTAACTCTGAGTGTATACAGGAAATGACACATTTTTGTCATTGCTTTTTTGAAATTGATTCCCTGTACTACCTAGGTGAAAGCTACTAGCCTCCCCAAAAAATGCAATGCCCGATTTTCCTAATCTTAATTTGTTTGAAGGGAAAAGCTTTAAATCTATAAAAAATACGTACGATTTTGTCCGATGTTTTTGTGTGTTGTCATTACGAGTTCATTCAAGAATCTTGCATAGACACTTTCTGCTGTCATTTTTTTTAAGGTGAAACCTTATCTTTCCAGGACTATCCGTTGAATTTTCGTTATTAAAGGCGATTTTAAAAAATATTTTTATAAATACTGCGATTGGTCGTTGTATTAACTAAATAGCACTAGAAAGAAAACTTGCAAATAAGAATAATGAAGAATGTATGCTATTTGAAAAAGGGTATATGTGTAGTAAATTAAAACTCTTCAGTAGTCGTCCTGCTTCGACGATTTACGTTTAGAAAAATATCGTATTATGTTTCGATTTTATTACTACTTTAGAATATGTCATATGATCAACAGATAAGTCGGAACGAAGTGAATGTCGTCGTCAACAAATAAACCTGATATATAATCCGGGCACGACGCTGCAGTGTCCTCTGTGAGAGCACATTATAGAGATAATGTAAACGGGAACTGTATTACTGGAACCCACAAGTAGAAATATACCTGTTAGTGTATATCATGCATTTCTGTTGTACCTTCCGGAAAGTGTTGATCAAATTGTCCGCAAATTAATACAAATATTTTCACCCAAGAAACAAAGGGAAAAGGAAAGAGTTGTTTAAACTATATTATTTATGAGACGATGTTTGTATGTCTAAAACATCACCATAGAAGTATGTGCTATATACTGCACAAACGTGTATATGAACAACAAGTTCAGGGACTTTCTAAAATAACTGAAACCAGACACGAATTTCATATGCGTGAAGAAGTGCATTTTATTTACTACAGTACCGTACACTAAATTTAATATCAAACATCTCTTGTGTTTCGTTGTTTTATGTTCTATATATCCCAGATTTAGACAGTTGCACCAGAACTATATTTTCCTCAATTTGTAATTCACCTAACACGCGTTGGGTTATTCTTAGACGAAAACTCTACGAGTACAAGTATTTCATTGGTTCATCACATGTTTATTTTCTAAATAATGTTCTCATTGATTTCTTTTTCAAGTATGCAATTAAGATATAGTTAATCTATTATTAATATTTTGTATGATTTGCATACCACATTGCCTCATTCTCTGAGCGCATCTATTTCTAAACACCTTTTAAACAGTAGTTGAAACACATATTTTCATTGGATAAGCAAGATGCAATCCAAATGGGGTTGTTTTCTCCATCCGCTAGAGGGCACCACTCAAAGTTACGAAAATCGCTCTAAAGCAGCCAAGGGTATATAAATAAGCGGAGCGGATCGTAATCCTTAGCTAGCGCAGATGAACTCAGTCTTTTAGATAGACAAGCTTTTCAACATCACAATTATGTCTAGAGATCACGGATAGTTGTTTTGAAGCTTGTCCTCACTGTCAATACTTATTAAAGAAATAATCGTATATTTGATATTGCAAACATAAATTTACCTTAATATAGCAGTGGTTTATTATTTAATTAAACAGGAGTCATTATAAATCTTGAAGGGATGCATCATATATACATTTTGTCATTGGCTTGCCGAATATTTGATGTCTTGAATACGCTGTACAATATCGTCTGGTGATATAATATCATATCCTTGTATGAAGGAGAGAGAAAAATAGAGAGGGAGATCCTTGTTCGAACAATTCAGTCTTCGAAGTACTTTTTACTTGATGTAGTTTACTCCAAAACATTGTAAGGTTCTGAAAATTAAAAAAGCAACGAATTCAGAATTCGTCATATATATCTATAAATGTTCTCATACAAAATTAGGTTGCTACATAATAATTCATGATTATATAGGCCTTGGTATGAATGGAAACAGGGGGAAGATCTCTTATTCGCGTTGTTGATGACAGTAACTCATTTCACATGGCCTTTCACCTCTGGTCGGCACGGGTTCGAATGCCGCTCGCGCCGGGAAGTGAGAAAGTTTCCCAGTTTACTTTAGGAAGATCGGCGGTCTCTTCCCAGTTACATTGTGTATGGATTCGCTCTTCCACCAATAAAAAATGGTCGCCACCAGATAACAGTAAATATTTTTAGTTTGCCGGAAAACATCAACCAATCAATTAATCAATCAATTTGCCCGAGTTGGTTTAATTCATCAACATGAATAACGGGATGAGCGAGCCTGTGATGGTATGAAGGTTATGAAAAGCAAATGTTAAACTACTAGCTTTGAATGATATTTATCTCCTCAGGAAATGGCTTGCAACTTTAGATTGTATTAAAATCCTGTACAAACGGGTTACATATTCCAAAATGACACAACATAACTTGTGGAAGTACAAAGGCCTGCGATTTCACCCATGATACTAGATATATACTATCAGTATTAATTTCACATTTGAAGAGTTCACCTTTATTTAAAGCTAACAAGCTGAACTGGAATAAACTATCATACACAGCGATACACAGGCATGCTAGTCCTCATACATATTAGAGAAAGCTGAGGTTAGCATGCATTTTTTTATTCAAAAGCGGAAAAATCCGAGGAATTCATTTTCCTGCAAGAGCAAATTTAATAATTTTGAAACGCGTCATAATTTCCATCGTCTTTACATCAAAATAAAGAAATTTATACCGTTCCATATATTGTTGACATTTTTAATTTTGATGAAGTTCTTACCTTAATTTCTGTTTAAAGGTATATTGTATCATAAAGATAATCACCGGGAACTACCAGGCTATCGCAACTGTGAATATATAAAATTATTTTTAATTCTTGTCGGCATGAAAGAAAAAAAGATATTGAAACGGACGTAGGATTTACAAATATAGTACGCTTATATCATCATTTGAAAATTGTTCGACGTGTCAACCCGAATAAAAACATGTGACTTCAATCCAAACCACATGAACAGAGTAACTACATATTTGTGTTAGCAAAAATGTCGTAAATGGCGGTGCACGTGTAATGTTACAATTCTTTCTCATTGAATACAAAATGTAGGTTAAAATGACAATATGATTTTCTCCGTCTCCTTGCATTGTGAAACAACACCCAGCCGTCGTGTACATGTAACTCTGAGTGTATACAGGAAATGACACATTTCTGTCATTGCTTCTCTGAAGTTGATTCCCTGTACTACCTCGTTAAAAGCTATTGGCCACCCAAAAAAAAATCCGATGCCTAATCTTCCTAATCCTAATTCGTTTGAAGGGGAATGCTTTAAATCTATGAACGTATGTACGATTTGTCCGATGTTTTTAGGGTGTTGTTATTACGAGTTCATTAAAGAATCTAGCAAAGGCACGTTCTGCTGTCATTCGTTTTAGGTCAAACCTTATTTTTCCAGGACTATCTGTTTAATGTTTGTTAATACATACTATTTTCAAAATATTTCACAAGCATGACCAATCTTGAATTATTGGACCATGGGATTCAGAAAACAAAATCTCATGATATCTTGTTTTATTTGTATTGATACGATATCGAAAGGATGTATGGAGACGCTAGAACAAAACAAGACTCCGATTGGTCGTTTTCTTAACTAAATATCACATGAAAGAAAAATTGCAATTAAGAATAATGAAGAATTTATGTTATTTGAAAAAAGGTAAATATGTGGTGTATTAAAACTCTTCAGTAGTAGTTCTGCTTCGACGATTTACGTTTAGAAAAATATCGTATTATTTCTAGATTTTGTAACTACTTTAAAATATGTCATATGATCAACAGATAAGTCAGAACGAAGTGAATGTCGTCGTCAACAAATAAACCTGATATATAATCCGGGCACGACGCCGTAGTGTCCTCTGTGAGAGCACATTATAGAGATAATGTAAACGGAAATTGAATTACTGGAACCCATAAGTAGAAATATATCTGTTACTGTACAACACGCATTTCTGTTGTACCTTCGGGGAAGACAAGTGTTGAGCAAATTGTCCGCAAATAAATACACATATTTTCACCCAAGAAACAAAGATGGAAATAGTTGTTTAAACTAAATTATTTATGAGACGATGTTTGTATGTGTAAAACATCACCATAGAAGTACATGTATATACTATATATCTGACCAAACGTGTAAATGAACAGGAAGTTCAGGGACATTCTAAAATAACTGAAACCAGACAATAATTTCATTTGCGTGAAGAAGTGCATTTTATTTACTAAAGTACCGTACCATAAATTTAATATCAAATATCTCTTGTAATTCATTCTTTTATGTGCTCTCTATCCCTGATTTAGACATTGCGCCAGAGATATATTTTCCTCAATTTTTAATTCACCTTACACGCGATGGGTTGTTTTAAAACATGGACACAATGACTTCAAGTGTTTCATTGGTTCACCACATGTTTATTTTTTATATAATATTCTCACTTTCTTTTTTCAACTATGAAATTATGAGATTGTTTATTTATTATTAATATTTTGAATTATTTGCATACCACATTGCGTCATTCTCTGAGCGCATCCATTTCTAAACAACTTTTAAACAGTAGGTGAAATACGTATTTTCATTGGATAAGCATGATGTAATCCAAACGGTTGTTTTCTCCATCCACTAGGGGCACCACCCAAAGCTACGAAAATCGCTCTAAAGCAGCCATGGGTATATAAAGAAGCTTAGCGGATCGTAAACCCTTAGCTAGTGAAGATGAACTCAATGTCTGATGTAGGCGTTTAAATAGACAGGTTCTTTAACATCACAATTAGGTCTATAGCTTACGGATAGTTGTTCTAAAGCTTGTCCTCATTGTCAATACTTATTAAAGAAATAATTCGTATCTTTGTTATTGCAAACATAGAATTAGCTTAATATAGCAGGGGCTTATAATTTAATTAAACAGGAGTCATTATGAATCTTAAAGGGATGTATCATATATACATTTTGCTGTCGTTGGCTTGCCGAATATTTGATGTCTTGAATACATTGTACAATATCGTCTGGTGATGTAATATCATATCCTTGTATGAATGAGAGAGATAAATAGAGGGGGAGATCCTTGTTCGAACAATTCAGTCTTCGAAATACTTTCCACTTTATGTAGTATCACTTCGATACATTATAATGTTCTGACAATTAAAAAGCAACGAGTTCAGAATTCGTCATATACATCCATAAATGTTCTCATACAAAATTAGGTTTCTACATAATAATTCATGATTATATAGACCGTAGTATGAATGGAAACAAGGAAAATAGCTCTTATACGCGTTTTTGATGACAGTAACCCAGTTCACATGGCCTCTCACCTCTGGTCGGCACGGGTTCGAAATCCGCTCGCGCCGGGGAAGTGAGAAGGTTTCCCAGTTTACTTTAGGAAGGTCGGTGGTCTCTTCCCAGTTAAATTGTATCTGGGTTATTTCTTCCACCAATAAAAATATGCGCCGCCAGATAACTGCAAAAAAAAGTTTGAGTTTGGCAGACAACATCAATCAATCAATCAAACAATCAATTCATGAATTTGCCCGAGTTGGTTTAATACATAAACATGAATAACGGGATGAGCGAGCCTCTGATGGTAAGAAGGTTATGAAAAGCAAGTATTAAACTACTAACTTTGAATGATATTTATCTCCTCAAGAAATGGCTTGCAACTTTAGATTGTATTAAACCTCTGTACAATCGGGTTACAAATTCCACAATGACACAATATATGTTGTGGAAGTACAAAGGCCTGCGATTTCAACCATGATACAAAATACATACTATCAGTATTAATTTCACATTTGAAGACATCAACTTGATTTAAAGTGAACAAGCCGAGCCGGAATAAACTAGCATACACAGCAATAAACAGGCGTACTATTCTTCATGCATATTAGAGAAAGCTGGGGTTAGCATGTATTTATTATTCAAAAGCCGGGAAATGCGGGCAATTTATTTTCCTGCAAGAGCAAATTTAATAATTTTGAAACGTGTCATAATATTCCATCATCTTTACCTCAAAATAAAGAATTTTTTACCGTCTCACATATTGTTTACATTTTTTTTTATTTTTCCTTACCTTTATTGCTGTTTTAAGGTATATTTTATCTTAGCCTTAGACGAATTTGACTCCACTTTTTTTTTGGCACGCTCTTTTTGGCTATAATAGCTCTAAAACTTCATTGTTATTTCGGATTTCAAACATTTCGGTTGAGCATCACTGAATAGACTTTATTTGTCGAAATGCGCATCTGGTGCATAAAAAATTTGTTACGTATAAGTTTTACATCATTAAGATATTTACCGGGAACTACCAGGCTATCGAAGCTAGGGATATATAAAATTATTTTTAATTTTTGTCGGCAAATTACATATCACACGAAAAAACAAATTGAAACAGACGTAGGATTTACAAATATAGTACCCATACATCATCATTGGAAAATTGTTCTACGTGTCAACCCGAATTAAAACATGTGACTTCAATCCAAACGACATTAACAGAGTAACTACATGTTTTTGTTAGCAAGCATATCGTAAATGGCGGTGCACATGTGTAATGTTACAATTCTTTCTCATTGAATGGACATTTAATAGAAAATGTAGCTTAAAATGACAATCTGATTTTCTCCGTCTCCTTGCATTGTGAAACAACACCCAACCGTCGTGTACAGGTAACTCTGAGTGTATACAGGAAATGACACATTTCCCTGTACTACCTCGTTAAAAGCTATTGGCCAACCAAAAAGAATCCGATGCCTAATCTTCCTAATCCTAATTCGTTTGAAGGGAAATGCTTTAAATATATTAACATATGTACGATTTTATCCGATGTTTTGGGGGTGTTGTTATTACGAGTTCGTTAAAGAATCTTGCATAGACACTTTCTGCTGCCATTCGTTTTAGGTCAAACCTTATTTTTTCAGGACTATCTGTTTAATGTTTGTTAATAAAGGCGATTTTCAAAATACTTTACAAGCATGACTAATCTTGAATTATTGTACCATGGGATTCAGAAAGCAAAATTTCGTGATGTGTACTTTTATGTGTATCGATAAGATATCGCTGAAAAAAGGAGGTATGAAGACGCTAGAACAAAAAAGGCTGCGATTGGTCGTTGTTTCAACTAAATATCACATGAAAGAAAACTTGCAATTAAGAATGAGGAAGAATTTATGCTATTTGAAAAAAAGGTACATGTGTTGTGTATTAAAACTCTTCAGTAGTCGTTTTGCTTCGACGATTTACGTTTAGAAAAAAATATCGTATTATATTCTGATTTTGTAACAACTTTAGAATATGTCATATGATCAACAGATAAGTCAGAACGAAGTGAATGTCGTCGTCAACAAATAAACCTGATATATAATCCGGGCACGACGCCGTAGTGTCCTCTGTGAGAGCACATTATAGAGATAATGTAAACGGAAACTGCATTACTAGAACCCATAAGTAGAAATATATCTGTTACTGTACAACATGCATTTCAGATGTACCTTCGGGGAAGACAAATAAATACATATCTTTTCACCCAAGAAACAAAGATGGAAAGTGTTGTTTAAACTATATTACTTATGAGACGATGTTTGTATGTAAAACGTATACGGTACCAATTTTGATGCACCAGATGCGCATTTCGACAAATAATGTCTCTTCAGTGATGATCAACCGAAATGTTTGAAATCCGATATAGCAATGAAGTTTTAGAGCTGTTATAGTCAAATTCGTCTAAGGATAAGAGCTATGCATGGAGGAAATAATCCTTCATTTTGAAATGAATTTCTAAATTATATAACAGCAATTAAATATACATCCGAATTTTCAAGCTACTAACGAAGTAATTAACTACTGAGCTGTAGAGACTCTCGGGGACTAACAGTCCACCAGCAGAGGCCTCGACCCAGGGGTCATAATGTAAAACTTATACGGTACCAATTTTGATGCACCAGATGCGCATTTCGACAAATAATGTCTCTTCAGTGATGCTCAACCGAAATGTTTGAAATCCGAAATAGCAATGAAGTTTTAGAGCTGTTATAGCGAAAAACAGCGTGCCAAAAAAAGTGGAATCAAATTCGTCTAAGGATAAGAGCTATGCATAAGGGAGATAATCCTTAATTTTGAAATGAATTTCTAAATTTTATAACAGCAATTAGATATACATCCGTATTTTAAAATGTCTAAATCATCACCATAGAAGTATGTACTATATATATGCCCAAACGTGTATACGATCAACAAGATCAGGGACTTTCTAAGATAACTGAAACCAGACAAGAGTTTCATCTGCGTAAAAGTGCATTTTATTTACTACAGTACCGTACCATAAATTTAATATCAAACACCTCTTGTAATTCGTTGTTTTATGTGCTATCTATCTCAGATTTAAACAGTTGCACCAGAGCTATATTTTTCTCAATTTGCAATTCACCTTACACGCATTGGGTTATTTTTAGACGTAGACTCAACAACTTCAAGTGTTTCATTTGTTCACTACATGTTTATTTTTTAAATAATGTTCTCACCGATTTCTTTTTTCAACTATGAATTAAGAGATAGTTAACTTATTATTAATATTTTGAATTATTTGCCTACCACATTGCGTCATTCTCTGAGTGCATCCATTTCTAAAAAACTTTTAAACAGTAGCTGAAACACGTATTTTCATTGGATAAGCAAGATGTAATCCAAACAGGGTTGTTTTCTCCATCTGTTAGAGGGCACCACTCAAATCTACGAAATTCGCTCTAAAGCAGCTAAGGGTATACAGAGAAGCGGAGCGGATCGTAAACCCTTAGCTGGCGAAGATGAACTCACTGTCTGATGTAGTCGTTTAGATAAGCAGGTTCTTTAGCATCACATTTGGGTCTAGAACTTACGGATAGTTTTTCTGAAGCGTGTCCTCACTGTCAATACTTATTAAAGAAATAATTCGTATTTTTGTTATTGCAAACATAGAGTTAGCTTAATATAACAGTTGTTTATGATTTAATTAAACAGGAGTCATTATAAATCTTGAAGGGATGCATCATATATACATTTTGTCATTGGCTTGCCGAATATTTGATGTCTTGAATACGTTGTACAATATCGTCTGGTGATATAATATCATATCCTTGTAAGAATGAGAGAGATAAATAGAGAGGGAGATCCTTGTTCGAACAATTCAGTCTTCGAAATACTTTCCACTTTATGTAGTTTACTCCAATACATTGTAAGGTTCTGAAAATTAAAAAGCAACGAATTCAGAATTCGTCATATACATCTATAAATGTTCTCCTACAAACTTAGGTTTCTACATAATAATTCATGATTATATAGGCCGTAGTATGAATAGAAACAAAGGAGATATTTCTTATTCGCGTTTTCGATGACAGTAACTCAGTTCACATGCCTTCTCACCTCTGGTCGGCACGGGGTCCAATGCCGCTCGCGCCGGGAAGTGAGAAAGTTTCCCAGTTTACTTTAGGAAGATCGGTTGTGTCTTCCCAGTTACATTGTATCTGGGTTCTCTCATCCACCAATAAAAATGGGCGCCGCTAGATAACTGCAAAAAGTTTGAGTTTGGCGGACAACATCAATCAATCAATCAATTAATCAATCAATTTGCCCGAGTTGGTTTAATTCATAAACATGAATAAGAGGATGAGCGAGCCTGTGATGATATGAAGGTTATGAAAAGCAAATGTTAAACTACCAACTTTGAATGATATTTATCTCCTCAAGAAATGGTCTGCGACCTTAGATTGTATTAAACTTCTGTACAAACGGGTTTACAAATTCCACAATAACACAACATAACTTGTGGAAGTACAAAGGCCTGCGATTTTACCCCTGATACCAGATACATACTATAAGTATTAATTTCACATTTGAAGACCTCACCTTTATTTAAAGTTAACACGCTGAGCCGAAATAAACTAGCATACACAGCAATACACAGGCGTGCTATTCCCCATGCATATTAGAGAACGCTGAGGTTAGCATGCATTTATTATTCAAAAGCGGAGAAATGCAGGGATTTATTTTCCTGAAAAAGCAAATTTGATAGTTTTGAAACGTGTCATAATATTCCATCATCTTCACCTGAAAAAAAAAGAAATTTATACCGTCCCATATATTGTTGACATGTTTTAATTCTTGATGAAGTGTTTACCTAAATTGCTGTTTAAAGGTGTATAGCATCATACAGATATTTACCGGGAACTACCAGGCTATCGAAGCTAGGGATATATAAAATTATTTTTAATTCTTGTCGGCAAATTACATATCACATGAAAGAAAAAAAGATATTGAAACGGAAGTAGGATTTACAAATATAGTGCGCTTATATCATCATTTGAAAATTGTTCGACGTCTTAACCCGAATTAAAAACATGTGACTTCAATCCAAACCACATTAACAGATTAACTACCTATTTTTGTTAGCAAGCATATCGTAAAGGGCGGTGCACAAGTGTAATGTTACAATTCTTTCTCATTGAATGGACATTTAATAGAAAAAGTAGGTTAAAATGACAGTATGATTTTCTCCGTCTCATTACATTTTGAAACAACACTCAGCAGTCGTGTACAGGTAACTCTGAGTGTATACAGGGAATGACACATTTCTGTCATTGCTTTTCTGAAGTTAATTCCCTGTACTACCGTGTTAAAAGCTACTGGCCACCCAAAAAGAATCCGATGCCTAATCTTCCTCATCCTAATTCGTTTGAAGGGAAATGCTTTAAATCTATGAACGTATGTACGATTTTGTCCGATGTTTTAATGTGTTGTTATTACGAGTTCGTTAAAGAATCTAGCATAGACACTTTCTGCTGTCATTAGGTTTAGGTGAAACCTTATTTTTACAGGACTATCTGTTTAATGTTTGTTAATAAAGGCGATTTTCAAAATATTTTACAAGCATGATCAATCTTGAATTATTGGACCATGCGATGCATAAAACTAAATGTCATGATATTTACTTTTATTTGTACCGATACAATATCGCTGTAACCAAGGAGGTATGAAGACGCTAGAACAAAAAAGGCTGCGATTGGTCGTTGTTTCAACTAAATATCACATGAAAGAAGACTTGCAAATTAAGAATAATGAAGGATTTGTGCTATTTGAAAAAAAAGTATATGTGTGGTTAGCTGCAATAATGTAGCCCAATCCAATTTTTTTTATTCTGACGTTTTCGGGATAGGGCTACAATTCCATAGGATCTCCGTAATGGTGCAAAATAATTTTATGAATAACCGATAATAAACTCTGTGTATTGGTCCCAAATGTTGTTTACACCAAAAGGAGTACCAACTTTGTGCTCGGGCATGTCTAATAAAGGTGTTTTTCATTAAATATAATGTACAGCATGCAAAATTCTTCGTCTGCTCCGCCATGCTTGTTATCGCGAGATCTCGTAGGTGGATCTAATGAAAAGCCTAAACATTGACAATCAGCGCGAAAATGTAGTTACTCGAGCCACTTCGACAAAGGAAAGAAAATCATATTGTTGCAGAAAGAATTTACACTCTGCTGTTCGGTTTTTAACTTGATATTGAATTCAAACCTTCTCAATACCGACGAAATAGCTTTCGCCTCCATACTTGTCCATTGATGTAAATACCACCTTATATGGCATATGCAAATGACTTGACAACCGGAAGTTGAAACTTCAGTACATCAAACATGGCGCATAAATATGAATCGAGAAACTGGGATTTATCGAAATTGTTGAAAACGGTAGAATAGAGCCTCACAAATCTAAAGTTGCAGGTTGTAAATTTATATATTGACTAAGAAACATAGAATATCATTTTATTTACGTAAAGAAAGTCAGGAAATGTTTAGAATGAGCGCAAATGTTGCGGGAGTGAATCACTCCCGCATTTGCACCATTACGGAGATCCTAAGGAGTTGTAGCCCTCTCCCTAAAAAAAAATCAGAGAGGGCTACATTATTGCAGCTAATGTGTGGTGAATTAAAACCCTTCAGTAGTAGTTCTACTTCGACGATTTACGTTTAGAAAAAATATCGTATTATGTTTTGATTTTGTAACCACTTTAGAATATGTCATATGATCAACAGATAAGTAAAAACGAAGTGAATGTCGTCGTTAACAAATAAACCTGATATATAATCCGGGCACGACGCCGTAGTGTCCTCTGTGAGAGGAAATTATATATAGATACCTTGAACGAAAACTGAATTCTTGGAACCCATAAGCACAAATATATTTGTTACTGTACAACATGTATTTTTAGAGTTGTTTAAACTATATTATTTATAACACAATATTTGTGTCTCCAAAACATCACCATGAAGGTATGTACTATATATCTGCCCAAACGTGTATTTGAACAACAATTTCAGAGACTTTCTAAAATAACTGGAACAAGACAAGAATTTCAAGACATATGAGCGACATCTGTGTCTGTACATCTGGCCCCTGGGTCGAGGCATCTGCTGATGGACTGTTAGTCCCCGAAGGTCTGTACAGTCTAGTAGCTAAGTACTTCGTTACCAGGTTGAAAATACGGATATTTATTTAACTGCTGTGAAAAAAATTTAGAAATTCATTTCAAAATTAAGGAATATCTCCCTCATGCATAACTCTTATCCTTAGGCGAATTTGGCCCCAGTGTTTTTGGCACTCTAGTTTTCCTTTTAGTTCTTACAATTTTATTGTTATTTCGAATTTCCAAAATTTCGCTTGAGCATCACTGAAGAGACATTATTTGTCGAAATGCGCATCTGGTGCATCAAAATTGGTACCGTATACATCTACATGTAGATTACGTAACTAAATCAGCAAGCAAGTTAAACACGAGTACTGCAAACCGTACAACATACTTCTGTCGGACAGTGATGTTCAACCTGGAAACACATGCATTCTGGATTGATATTACACACATTCTGAGCAGCCTTAAGATAGATGATGGTGCTCGAATCCATCTGATATGCGGACTGATTATGGATCACTGAGAGGGAGGTTGTGACAAAATGTCAGTGCAATATTTATGTATTTGATCACTGTTCGTTATTTTCACCTTTCATGAGAAAAAGTCCAGGAAACTATTTGACTTACTTCTAGCCCTAATGTTGGTTGTAGTACACGTATTAAGTTCATGGTTTGAAATGTAAAAGTATGTAACTCTCAGAGAGGAAGGCTGTGACAAAATTTCAGGGCAATGCTTGTATCGATAACTGGTTCACCTACGTGTACCTCTAAAGTATGTCATGGTACACCAATCCAGCTAAAATGCTAAATGAATTTGTAATCCTCCGAAAGGAAACTTGTGACTGAATTTCAGGGCAATATCTAGATCCGTAATGAAAAAGTAGGAAACAATGTATACTTTAATCCAATCATCAAATCTGTCTATGTCAAAGTTATGAATATTTACAGAAATTATGATAATGATTTTTGTTTTCGGTATTCTTAATGTTGATATTTTTATGTACAAAGAAAGAGGATGGGTCATTCTTATTTTACTATTACACCCAAACATTTTAATTATAAACAAAATTTGCAGTGCCTAGACATAGACCACCTCATACCTAATCCACCATCGTGTTTATGTTCTTCATCTTCATTCAACTATAGTCCAGCTGGAAATGTCATTAATGGTGATGTTGATGTAGTTGAAAATATGGACGGCAGATCACTTCTTCTGAAAGACCCCAAATACAGAGAACTTTGGTCTCTCAATTTGCGACATAACTTCAACTTTATTAAGAGTTTTGTCGAGGATTATACCAGACGATGGGCTAAATATGAAAATGAAGAACTAGATACATTGTCACAATGAATCAAAAGTATAAGAGGAATATTAAAATATCGCATTAGACATACTAAAACAAAGGTACGTACCATCTATCCTTCTGTGTTTAGTTAATCAGAAGTGATAAAAGAATTAGATAAGTTACATGAAGAATATGTATTGGTTTCAGCTGACGAATTTCGCAACAATATGGTCTTCATTTGTAAAGCTCAATATTGCAACTGCATTTTCAACGAACTTGACATTAATTCTATTTTTTGGTATTCGTATTTATACTCCAAATGCCAAAGGACGGAATTCTGCAAAACTATGTTTAGTTTTAGACACATTTAATTTCCCAGTCAATAGGTCGGATAAATTCTATGAGTTATCGTCCCTATACTTAAAAACACCCTTATAAACAAAATTACAGTCAACTCTCGATCAACCGCAACCTTTTTTAATTGATGGGATTATAGCAAATTTGGCAATTACTCCGGTAATTCAATTTCCGCCATCCTGGGCAGAAAGAGTTACTATTCTTGAATATGTAAGAGTTATCTCCCATTCAAGTACAATACTTGTATGACTACAATAATGTAAAAATATGACGTAAAAATTATTTTCAATTTTTTTAACATTTTTGAAATATAGTGATCCCCGGTTATAACAACAACACTTGTACCTCAGCAGTCTCATGATTATGACGGGGGTGGCATTATATCGGGGAGGGTGTATGTGAACAGCTGTGATAAGAAATAAAACAAATTGTATCTACTACATCAATGTGTTTTGATTGTCTTTAGAGGACTAACGGTAAAAAGTTGGTTAAGCCTACTCACTGATTTGTTTTTTCTGCCGTTGATCAGCGATAATTAGCGGGGGTGATTATAACGGATATTGCCCACACCGTACCTGTAAATACGTTGGCGGATGACGGTAAATAAAATATCTCCCCCTTTTAATAAACTCTTGCCATAAAACAGTAAAAATGATTTGCAATTTCATGTCGTATACATTTCAGGTGGTCTTCTTGGTATGTGATAATTTGTTTATTTCCTTTGAATTTAAACAGAAACCTCTTTCATGTTGAAGCCATCGTTAACTTGAAATAATTTTCCTATGATGTCAATCAATTAGTTCGTTATTCTCCCTACCAATAGTACAAAAGTATTGAGAAGTACATATAAGTATTCGTACAAATACAGTATACAATATGATGTGTTCACAATATATGCATACGTACAAACTGCAGCAACATAAACAAAGTCACAATAGAGGGGCAGAGTATGATGGATAGCTTTTAAGAATTTACTTAATTTTCTTAATGTTACAATATTGTCAGAATTAAATTTTGTTGTTGATACACCAAGACAACAGTTTACATTACATACTTTTCTTGTATATCTAATACAGCAATTAATGTGACCCTGTCTACCCAGGTGTAACCCAGAGATCGATAATGACAAATTTTCGGCTTCATTGACCACATGAACCGTGGTGGTTTAGTGAGATAATTAAAACTGTAAAACATACTTTTATAACAACAAAAAAACTTTGGCAAACGAAGAGTGAATTTGGCGTTTTAACGAGAATTTTAAATGATAGGAAAAATGTTCTAAGATAAATGCAACGTTATAACGAAGATGGCAATGAAATGAGTGGCGATAATCCAAGAGTTCACAGTACATTGATGGATCCAGTAAGTGCTCTACCAAGCCCCCTATCCTTTCTCCTCACGAAAATATTAACACCTGTGAAGGAGAAACTTCAAAACTCACCTTGCGATTACATATGTCAGATGTTGTGTAAATCGAATATGGATTCTATAAAATTCTAATTGGTGTGCATATTCTTATCGATTTTTAAAGATTTGCGTGAATGAATTTCTTAATGATCACTTTGATTATAACAGACGTAGATTCAATCGGGGATTTTAAAAACAAATAAGGCCTGCTTCTTCCGTCTCACTTTTCCCCAGGATCCCTAGTCCATTGACTAATAATATATCTGATACCAGATGACGATAAAAAGGTTTCCGGTTCCATTGGTAGATATTTCGTCATAGAGTACAAATTAAATGTTCAATACTTCTACTTTCGATATGTTAACCTATTGAGGAAAAAAAAAACAAGCATATCCTTGTTAATGTGAAAGATGTGCGTATATATCACAAAAAGTTTAACTCCTTTAGTTCCTCCTGCCAGAGACTAGTAAATAATTAGCAATTTATATGATTTGCAAAAATGTGACATTTTTTACACATTTTATCCAGTATCCAACGAACTAAATTTCCGAATAACTGCTCAAAATTAACACCCGCTGGTATGTGTAAACCCCGTACCTGATTGGTTGCAAGATTACGACTAATTTAAACATGGTTTATTTACTGCAGCGATGTATACATTTTCCTGTAGTGGCGATTAACCGAAAACGCGATGACAAAGGCAACATCCAATTGTCGATAATAAAGCGCAGCTCAACGCTTTAAAATGCACTCATTTACCTCATTGATGTTGGAAGCTCTTAGGTCATGCTTATTCGTCAAAAACGTCTGTATCGCTGTACGAAAAAAAAAACCCCGTCTGGTGCAGTAAAACGATGAAGTAACACTTACACGGCCCGTATATCGTGAATATTCCAGAGGCTTCATTTTTGTTATCAATACACGCACACTACCAATCTTATGACTCTAAGGTCTGGCACACAAGCACTTTACTAAATTGGATATACGACTGGTATTAGAATTTAGGATTTTCGTTTAAAATCAACTTGTGATTGTTTTGTGTGTAGAATAAGCTCAACATTGGACATTGGTATTGCTCACCTATCATAAGTTAATACGCAAAAGCATACACAGTTTCGCGCTTTTATTTTGTTTCTTTTTGGTCATAAATGGGTGCATGTAAAACAAGAAAATTCAGGGAATTACCAATAACGGGATTTACTAACGCCCCATAAGACTTTATAAGAATACGAAATTGTTCGATATCATGCTGGTATAACCCAGTATAGTCCCCCACATCACACGTGTACATACTCACATCACACGTGTACATACTCACATCACACGTGTACATACTCACATCACACGTGTACATACTCACATCACACGTGTACATACTCACATCACACGTGTACACACTCACATCACACGTGTACATACTCACATCACACGTGTACATACTGACATCACACGTGTACATACTCACATCACACGTGTACATACTCACATCACACGTGTACATACTCACATCACACGTGTACATACTCACATCACACATGTACATACGGACATCACACGTGTACATACGGACATCACACGTGTACATACTCACATCACACGTGTACATACTCACATCACACGTGTACATACTCACATCACACGTGTACATACTCACATCACACATGTACATACGAACATCACACGTGTACATACTCACATCACACGTGTACATACTCACATCACACGTGTACATACTCACATCACACGTGTACATACTCACATCACACGTGTACATACCGCCATCACATGTGTACATACGGACATCACACATGTACATACGGACATCACACGTGTACATACTCACATCACACGTGTACATACTCACATCACACGTGTACATACTGACATCACACGTGTACATACTGACATCACACATGTACATACGGACATCACACGTGTACATACTCACATCACACGTGTACACACTCACATCACACGTGTACATACTCACATCACACGTGTACATACCGACATCACACGTGTACATACTGACATCACACGTGTACATACTCACATCACACGTGTACATACTCACATCACACGTGTACATACTCACATCACATGTGTACATACTCACATCACACGTGTACACACTCACATCACACGTGTACATACTCACATCACACGTGTACACACTCACATCACACATGTACATACTGACATCACACATGTACATACTCACATCACACGTGTACATACTCACATCACACGTGTACACACTCACATCACACGTGTACATACTCACATCACACGTGTACATACTGACATCACACGTGTACATACTCACATCACACGTGTACATACTCACATCACACGTGTACATACTCACATCACACGTGTACATACTGACATCACACGTGTACATACTCACATCACACGTGTACATACTCACATCACACGAGTACATACTCACATCACACGTGTACATACTCACATCACACGTGTACATACTCACATATGCCGAGGTAAAATTGTCATTTTTTTTCAAATATTTTCACGGAGCGTCGCTCTTGACGTTTTTAAATAGTTATCGACCTTAACACAATTTCACCTTAAGAGCGGGCATGTAACATAGATCATCTAGCTCATTATCTTCTTGTAAAAGTACAATTATGTGCAGCTAAAATTGTTACTGGTCTTCCTATCTTTGCATCTAGAGAATCCCTTTATTTAGAAACAGGCTGGTAAACTTTACAAAGTAGACGTTATATTGCAAAAATGACTACGATGTTTAAAATTTGCAATGGTAGCGCTCCTGATTATTTAAATGAAATTATTCCACATAAATATGAAAATATATCCGTTTTTAATACTAGAAACAAAGATCAGGTTTACACTCCAAAATGCAGATTAAAGTTATTAAAGAAATCATTTGTACCCGACTCTATAAAACAGTGGAATTTATTAAATGTAGAAGCCAGAGAAGCCATTTCAATCAATTCATTCCGCTAAAAATATAACAGATATTACAAGACCACCATTATATTACTCTTTTCGAAAACGATATATGACCCCTGGGTCGAGGCCTCTGCTGGTGGACTCTTAGTCCCCGAGGGCCTCTACAGCCCAGTAGCTAAGTACTTCGTTACTAGCTTGAAAATACGGATGTATATTTAATTGCTGTTATAAAATTTAGAAATTCATTTCAAAATTAAGGATCATCTCCCTCATGTATAACTCTTATCCTTGGACGAATTTGGCTCCACTTGTTTGGCACGCTGTTTTTGGCTATATTTAGATCTAAAACTTCATAGTTATTTCGGATTTCAAACATTTCGGTTGAGCATCATTGAAGAGACATTATTTGTCGAAATGCGCATCTGGTGCATCAAAATTGGTACCGTATAAGTTTTACATTATGACCCCTGGGTCGAGGCCTCTGCTGGTGGACTGTTAGTCCCCGAGGGTCTCTACAGCCCAGTAGCTAAGTACTTCGTTATTAGCTTGAAAATCCGGATATATACTTAATTGCTTTTATACAATTTAGAAATTCATTTCAAAATTAAGGATTATCTCCCTCATGCATAGCTTGTTTGGCACGCTGTTTTTGGCTATATTTAGATCTAAAACTTCATAGTTATTTCGGATTTCAAACATTTCGGTTGAACATCATTGAAGAGACATAATTTGTCGAAATGCGCATCTGGTGCATCAAAATTGGTACCGTATAAGTTTTACATCAACCTTATTCATACAAAGCTAAGATACAATTGTATACTTAATTATGATCTTCATAAACAAAATATTACAAATTCTCCGTTTTGTACACGATGATATATTAATGAAGATGTATATTATCTCTTTTTTGCTTGTAAAAATTACTCCAGGGCTAGAAATAACCTTTTTAATCGCCTTTTCATGCTTGACTTGGTTAATACTGATACAAAATTGTTATTATGCGGTAATGTAAATTTACCTCTGCAAACTAATATAAATATTTGTTTCAGTTGCTCATAGATTTATAGAAAAAACTTGTAGATTCGTTTAATCATTGTACATTTTACCTGTTAATTATTACTTTGCATGACAAATTGTAATATTTTAGGAGAGGGACTTGTAAGTTGTTAAAATTTGTTCCCAATCCTTTTGATTTCATCAATAAAATATGTTCAAAACAAGCAAAACAAAAATGCCAATCGCCCTACAATCATATACTGGTGTTGTAGTAATTTAAGTTGAAATCACGACCTCCTCATTCCAACCAGAAGCAGGCAGTGTCACTGTGGAGATATTGTGTACAGTGACACTGAATGCATTATTATTTAACACAACCAGTGTATACTTTATGTTCAAAGTTCAAAAAGGTACGGGTGATTCGCCGCTGGATCCTTTTAAAACGTTAAACGCATGTGCAGGCTCTTATTAGGGGCAACCCAGATAACGGAAGTTGTCCAGTCAGAGTCATCTAGCGAATAATTATTGGCTGACGTCACGGCATAACTGAAGTGATATTGTCCTGTCTCCGATAGGCTACTGTGTGAAAAACATGAACAGTAAAAACTAACACCACTAGTGCGGGTTTTGATACTTTGTATAAAAAAGAAATATATTACATCTTCATTAATGTTTATAACGAGGGCAATTTATCAAACAATCACAAGTACATGGTAAACAATCTACAGAGTACATTGTAAACTATCTAACATTGTCTGACGTCACAGTATCAGAAGGGGATATGGGCATTCTCGTTCATAAAGGTATTTCATGATGCAAGTAAAAAGTGTTCAGAGAGGAAAACGATCCATTTAAGAACAGAGAAAAAAAGTGCGGAAAACTGGACTGACTGACAGACGGACGGAGCGCAAACCTAAAGTTCCCTCGACTTCGTCGGTAGGGGACTTATTAAAAAGTGATCGGACCTCGGGCCCAAGTTTTAAAAACGTAGTCCGCCCTCTTCATATGCATGGTGATGTAATAAATACAAAGTCTTTCATAATATGCGTGATTATTAAGATTGGATTGTGAGATATTCAATATTAGACATGGAATCTAACAACAATAATGGTTCAGAATGTCCCATCTTTTACAATTGTTCCGTATAACGAAGACAACTTATATACATGTAAATGTAATATACATGTATTGATTGATTGGATATTGTTTAACGTCGCTCTCGAGAATATATCACTCATAAGGAGACCCACTGCAAGTGAAGGGCTGCAAATTTCGGCCTATGCTCGACGCTTAAGGCCTTTGAACAGGGAGGGATCTTTATCGTGCCATACCTGCTGTGACAGGGGGCTCGGTTTTTGCGGTCTCAACCGAAGGGCCACCCCATTTAGTCGCCTTTTACGACAAGTAAGGGGTTCTGAGGACCTATTCTAACACGGAACCCACGGGATTATATATGTATTGGAAGTATTTACTGATTTCCCAATAGTTTGTATTGCTTGTAGGAGTTTGATCACTGTTCGTTATCTTCACCTTGCATTCATAAGATTTTAGAAAACCGTAAAACAATTCTTAAAAATTCTGACCGCCTTATAAACGATTTTAGAGATCTACCCACAGTGGCTTTTAAAAGAGACAAAAATTAAAGGAAAATTAAAATTAATAAATATAATTACATATGATTGTTATTTAATGCTTACTATAAGGAGTCTTGGTTAATTTTAATGTTATTCAAATTATATTAAAACTATATAAATTCGTTTGTACTTCAATTTATCATAACTTTTCAATATTTATTTCCTTTCTTGCAAGTTGTAACAGTGGTTTCTTTTCTAAAATATTGGTGGCCGTGCAAAAGGCCGTTTGGACTTGATAGTCTGCAGCACAGGTTATATGCCATTCATTAACACCTCATAGTTTAACTACTCTTACTATGAACAAAGCAGGTCAAACTGAAATAACTTAAGTAACGTCGGCATTATGGTTAAAATCAGCTCGATCCGCTCCTTTATTTTCATGTTGTCGCAATACGAGGAGCGGGTCGAGGAGCTGATTTTAATCAGATTGGTCCGAAGGAACAGTAAGAGTTATCAATTGACAAGTAAAAATTTAAGTTGATAGCACAAGTGACCAGTGATTAGAAATATTTATTTATTGTCCTGTAATTTGGTTATAGGAAGGTCTTAGGTATATCCTTTGATTATTTACAATTTCATTTCTCTTTCAGAATATAATTCACTGCACAGTGATACTGAAGTTGTCTCTCCTACACCAAAGCCACATCTGTATTAATCATAAAAATAAAGAGACATTCGTGTCATTCGATCCCTGGACCGCGTTATGATATCCAGGAATCAGTGATATCTTAGACCCTTCACTATTTTCGTACAGGGTTCCAAAATGACTTCATCGATTTTGAAGCACGGAATATAATATTCTGATTTTCTACCCAGGTATGTCGTACAACCAGTATGGTTACGTGGTGGCTTCCTGTCCTCTCAATGAGACAGAGTTTACTACAGCGGCGACCAGACTGAACTGTACCGAGGATAAGTATGGACGGAATCAGTATACATGTGTTCCCAAGCTTGACTTGTCGGCAATAGTAGAGTTCTGCTACAGGTACACCGTGGGAATCTACCCGAAAGGTGCGTACAAACAATTCAAAAACAAGAAAAGAAAAACACTGATAAGATTTTATATGAAATTTGTCACTTTCAAGAAATCTAACGATTAACTGATATTTTAAAATATATCGGAGAACTGATAAATACATTTTTGTAATGTTTATCAGAATGGACACGCTTGGGAAAGTAAAAAAGAATATGACTACTTCATCATCTACATCAATGTAATCATGTATCTCTTTCTTTTAATTAGGTATTTGTCTAGGGGCACTCTATAATGGAGACCTGGACGCGCTCAGGTGTGGACATTTCTCGGAGGGTTGTCCAGCTGACAGTTACAGAGGAGCTGACCTGTTTAAATGTTAGTATTTTATATGATTATCTGCTGAAATTACAGGGAATTGACCTGTATAAATGTTGGTATATTACATAATAATTATCTACTGAAATTACAGGGGAACAGACCTTTATAAATGTTGGTATATTACATAATAATTATCAACTGAAATTACAGGGAACTGATCAGTATCGATCTTGATATATTAATTAAATAATTATCTACTAAAATCATATGTTTATCTATTGCATACATTCACCAATATTCGGATTCTTTGTAGTTCCAGCTTGCTCTCAAATCAATACAGAACAGCGATGCTTCTATGCAGACCCCGCTTGTCCTAACGAGTAAGTAACTCAGACATTGTGATTTTATGAATGTTGGTTCAGATGCACGTGCGACCAAATGACTGTAGCGAACTGAATCATTTCAAAATAAGTCTATATAAATATGTTTGATATATGCATACATCTAATTACATTTGATGTTTGTCCGTGCTTTCAATTATGTAATATATTTTCTATCCGGGTTAGAATAGATTCTCAATACCCCTTACTTGTCGTAAGAGACGACTAAATGGAGCGTTCCTTCGGGTGAGACCGTAAAGACCGAGATCCCGTGTCACAGCGGGTGTGACACGATAACGATCTCTCCCTGCTCAACGGCCATACGACTAAATTCTACAGCCCTTCATCAGCAATGGTTACGTCTCCATATGGATGAAACATTCTTGAGATGGATGTTAAACAGTATACAATCAATCAATATATTTATTTTTATATCGTAACACCAACATATTGATATAATTTAAAGAAACGTAACTTTACTACACATGCATGAACGCAAACACCATCTTTACACATTCATCAAAGCCCAATTCGAACTCAAAACCCCAACATCAATGAATGTTTTACATTTACTGGTAAAACCAAAACATATGATGACCCTATTAATTATATGTTTTAAAGGGACTGGTTCACGATTTTTGCTAAAAATATTTTCCATTTTTGATGTTAAACATTAGAAATATAACTGATTTATTGTTGACAGCCAAAATTTTGACCTTCTGAATGCAAGAATGAGAGCTATATTTTAGCCTTAAATATGTGTTATGTAAACAAAGACTCGAGTCTTTTTATGTAAACAAACAAGTGAAATATTGATTTTGAAATATAATGCATCTTAATTTTGCATGGTCATAAATTTTGACTTGTAGATGACACATTTCACCCCAAAAATGCTTGAAATGTGAAAGATATAATAATACTTGTATCGATATCCATTCCTTTTGAAAATTTCGTATACAGTAGCATACCGCAATCTTTGTTTACAAAACAAATAATAATCTCTCTATAATAAGCTTCTGTGAAGATGTATAATCTTAATTTTCATGTGAAATCTTTCAAACACATTAGACAGTAGATTTTGATCATTAAAAGGGAAAAACAAAATTTTGGGTAAAATCGTGAATTAGTCCCTTTAATACCTGGTTTGATAAATTAAGGAAAAAGGGAATGCGCAAGGTACATGTGTATGTTTGTTCTCGAAAACCCTTTTATATGTTGCCTTGCTTTTTATATGTTAGATGTGCTAAATATAAGTATTGTTTATCATATGTCCTTACGTAAAACATTGACACTTCAAAGGGAAGTACGTCTAAAACTTGTAGGTCACACAAATTTCCCATAGGGTGACGAGGATGCAAAATTACACAATAAAAGCTATATAAACATGGCTATCCTCACATATAGGTTATACGTTGAAGAAACACATGTCATCAGTACATGTAAATACAACGACAGGTGTAGAATACAAATACTCCCGTAGATCACCTCCTAAGTAGGCTGTGTGGAACACAATACAAACAACACGCACAAGTGCATCTATCTATATCAACAATTGATTAGGAATATTCTCATGCCAAAGAAAAAGAAAACACATCGACAGGGGATGCATACACCTCCTAGGCACCTGATCCCACCTCTGGTATATCCGGGGGTCCGTGTTTGTCCAACTTTCTATTTTGTATTGGTTATAGACGTTTTGAAATTGATCACTGTTTGTTACCTTCACCTTTGTTTATGTACATGGTATAACAGGGAATTTCCAATCTGTACAGATTTAATCAAATGACGTCCATTATCATACACAGTACATCAGGTGACATCAAGTACATACAATATATACAGTATATATCTAATAAATGTATCTGTTCAGACTGTTATTATATATTTAAAGAATGACTTTTAATCTTTTTAACATTTTGTAAAATTTCATCTGGTTCATGTAGTTTATGCGTAAAAATCTCCGAAACCAATCTATATCGTATAAAAAAAGAAATGAATTGTGATTTAAATTCAACACTAAAAGATGCAAATATTTTTAATTTTATTTCGGAAACAGTAAATAGGATTTGATTCCACCGCACAAGGATTCGCTTAGCAACATACTGATGAAGTGTCGACCATGGAGGAAGCTATATTGTTCCTTTGCTTACAGGAGAATAGACTTAAATTATCGTATTTTGAAATGTATGGTCATTTTTTTAATCACACAAAATATTCATAGGTTGGATAGTGTGTATGTTATGTAGGTCTGATGTGTACTTCACAGTGCAAGATCAACTTTAAGTTATTTCCCACCACAGTACGAACGCTTGTTTCATAGACCTCGTTAACTACATGTATACGTCACATCACGTCATGCACCAGAAAACTCAATATAATGTGTGATGTTTGATTTAATAGCATGTTTAAACTTCAATATGACTTACCAAAGTATGCATCCTTGTCGTCAATTAAATCTGATACGGTAAATTATGCAAGCAATTCACAAATAGCAACCCACATACTAATCGATGAAACATGTCATCATATGGTAGAATGTGTAAGGCATTCTTAACACATTTTCCTTTCGCAGGTCGATCAAGCAACATCAGCAAGGGAATTCAGAATGAAATAGCAATTTTGCAAATACATGGTCTTGATATACCGTTTTTAATTTCGCATACGACATCGTTATATCGCAGTTTCTGCTTCATTGTTTACCATTTTATGTTATTTTACTTGTAAATAAAGAACCTAAGTTTGAAGTAAAAATTGTCGCGGGTCTAGCATATACAGTATGAACAGTGTATATGAGTGTACAGTATGTACAGTGTATATCAGTGTACAGTGTATATCAGTGTCCAGTATGTACAATGTCTATAGTTCTCCAGTATGTACAGTGTAAATCAATGATCAGTATGTACAGTGCAAAACAGTGTTCAGTATGTACAGTGTATATCAGTACCCAGTATGTACAGTGTATACCAATCTCCAGTATGTACAGTGTATGTCAGTGTCCAGTATGTACAGTATATATCAGTGTCCAGTATGTACAGTGTATATCAGTGTCCAGTATGTACAGTGTATATCAGTGTCCAGTATGTACAGTGTATATCAGTGTCCAGTATTTACAGTGTATATCAGTGTCCAGTATGTACAGTGTATATCAGTGTCCAGTATGTTCAGTGTATATCAGTGTCCAGTATTTACAGCGTATATCAGTGTCCAGTATGTACAGTGTATATCAGTGTCCAGTATGTACAGTGTATATCAGTGTCCAGTATGTACAGTGTATATCAGTGTCCAGTATGTACAGTGTATATCAGTGTCCATTATTTACAGTGTATATCAGTGTCCAGTATGTATAGTGTATATCAGTGTCCAGTATTTACAGTGTATATCAGTGTCTATTTTTCACAGTATATATCAGTGTCCAGTATGTACAGTGTATATCAGTGTCCAGTATGTACAGTGTATATCAGTGTCCAGTATGTACAGTGTATATCAGTGTCCAGTATGTACAGTGTATATCAGTGTCCAGTATGTACAGTGTATATCAGTGTCCAGTATGTACAGTGTATATCAGTGTCCAGTATGTACAGTGTATCAGTGTTAAATATGTGCAGTGTATATCAGTGTCCAGTATGTACAGTGTATATCAGTGTACATGATGTACAGTGTATATCAGTGTCCAGTATGTACAGTGTACATCAGTGTCCAGTATGTACAATGTATATCAATGTCCAGTATGTACAGTGTATATCAGTGTCCAGTATGTACAGTGTATATCAGTGTCCATTATGTACAATGTATATCAGTGTAGTGGAGATATAGTGTATATTAATGTATATCAGTGTCCAGTATGTACAGTGTATATCAGTGTCCAGTATGTACAGTGTATATCAATATTCAGTATGTACAATGTATATTAATATCCAGTATGTACAGTGTATGTCAGTGTCCAGTATGTACAGTGTATATCAGTGTCCAGTATGTACAGTGTATATCAGTGTCCAGTATGTACAGTGTATATCAGTGTCCAGTATGTACAGTGTATATCAGTGTCCAGTATGTACAGTGTATATCAGTGTCCAGTATGTACAGTGTATCAGTGTTAAATATGTGCAGTGTATATCAGTGTCCAGTATGTACAGTGTATATCAGTGTACATGATGTACAGTGTATATCAGTGTCCAGTATGTACAGTGTACATCAGTGTCCAGTATGTACAATGTATATCAATGTCCAGTATGTACAGTGTATATCAGTGTCCAGTATGTGCAGTGTATATCAGTGTCCATTATGTACAATGTATATCAGTGTCCAGTTTGTACAATGTATAGCAGTGTCCAGTATGTACAGTGTATAGCAGTGTCCAGTATGTACAATGTATATCAGTGTAGTGGATGTATAGTGTATATTAATGTATATCAGTGTCCAGTATGTACAGTGTATATCAGTGTCCAGTATGTACAGTGTATATCAGTGTCCAGTATGTACAATGTATATCAGTGTAGTGAAGATATAGTGTATATTAATGTATATCAATGTCCAATATGTACAGTGTATATCAGTGTCTAGTATGTACAGTGTATATCAATATTCAGTATGTACAATGTATATCAATATCCAGTATGTACAGTGTATGTCAGTGTCCAGTATGTACAGTGTATATCAGTGTCCAGTATGTACAGTGTATATCAGTGTACAGTATGTACAGTGTATATCAGTGTCCAGTATGTACAGTGTATATCAGTGTCCAGTATGTACAGTGTATATCAGTGTCCAGTATGTACAGTGTATATCAGTGTCCAGCATGTACAGTGTATGTCAGTGTCCAGTATGTACAGTGTATATCAGTGTAGTGTATGTATAGTGTATATTAATGTCCAGTATGTACAGTGTATATCAGTGTCCTGTATGTGCAGTGTATATGAGTGTCCAGTATGTACAGTGTATATCAGTGTACAGTATGTACAGTGTATATCAGTGTCCAGTATGTACAGTGTATATCAGTGTCCAGTATGTACAGTGTATATCAGTGTCCAGTATGCACAGTGTATAGCAGTGTCCAGTATGTACAGTGTATAGCAGTGTCCAGTATGTACAGTGTATAGCAGTGTCCAGTATGTACAATGTACATCAGTTTAGTGGATGTATAGTGTATATTAATGTATATCAATGTCCAGTATGTACAGTGTATATCAGTATCCAGTATGTACAGTGTATATCAGTGTTCAGTATGTACAGTGTATATCAGTTTTAATATGTACAATGTGTATCAGTGTCCAGTATGTACAGTGTATATCAGTGTCCAGTATGTACATTATATACAAGAGTCCAGTGTGTACAGTGTATATCAGTTTTAGTATGTACAGTGTATATCAGTGTACAGTGTGAATAGTGTATACCAGGGATTTTCCAGTATACAAATCCTGTATCAGTAACTTTCTGATACCAATATATACACTTTGGATGTACATGTAATGGTGATATTCACGTATATAATGGGCTATGACGAGGTGAAAATGTTAAACTTTAATTCTATATCAGGACCTTTGTTTTCTAGGTAAGGTATTCTACCTGGCGACGATTACTACGGTCTGACTGTCACATTTATTCTCCCATCAAATGTCAGATCATACCTGATCAATTTGTTGCTTTATTTGACGTTAGGTCCACAGCAGAAATTGAATTTAGAAGAAAAATAACATGGGGTTTGTAATGAAAAGTCTTGGCTTCTACTTTTGCAAGGCAGAAAAAAAGGAGTCTGGAATCATCAGGGCTTTGCAGTATTTGTGATATTATTTTGATGATTAATAATGACGAAAACAATAATGAAAAAGGTCTAACATGAAGACCGGATTCATGGTAACCGGAAAACTTGATTTTTATTTTTTTGAAAATCCAGAATACTGGAATAGATTTCGTTTCTGTGCCCCCATTATTTATTTTGCGCCACCTCCACCCCACCCCCTCCAACTTCAGATCTTCCTCTTCACACATTTTTCAGCCTTTATGATCTCAACAATATGACTTCGCATTATTGGGAATTTCGTAAGAAAACTGTTCTCTTTTTATTTACATTTAGAACAGAGAGTTTTACTACTGAAGATGAACCGATTCCTACAGGATCAACAACATTGATGAACGCCTTCAATACAACAACGAATATATCGAATACACTTACCACGCCTGTAGAACAAGGATCCGCCGATGTAGGGGCGATCATTGGAAGTGTAATGTCCGTCGTAATTGTTCTTGTCATTGTACTAGCAGTCGTATTTTGGAGACGAAGGAAAAGATACTCGCGTGTGCCTCGTATGTTAAATTAAGAATGATTGTCAAATAAATACATTTATATGATATTAATCAATTTGCCTTTGTTTTATTTTATTGTGCTCCTTTATGAATTGAATTCTTAACTTTTTTTTTCTTTGTAGAGGAAGAAATAATGCTGGCTGATTTGGGTAAGATTATTTCAAATTAATTCATAGGAAATAGTAATGCAGACTATATATGATTACAACCATTCTGCACCCAATGCATTTCAGAATAATCAAGCTTATAAGAAAACTAAGTATTTTTTATTTCAAAATAGAAACATGTCTACTACAATGTTACACAATTTACAGACCCTGAGGCGTACTACTATACCATCTGAACCGTTCCATTACCGATAAGAACCGTTCTGTTCCCGATAAAAACAGTTCCCTTCAAAACGTTCAGTGTGCCATTTCCAGCGTTCCATATTCGTCTAGAATAGTCCGTTTCCTCAAAGTGTTCATTCCTTCAAAGCATTAATTCCCGCGTCGTCATTTGGAACTCACGCGTCAGTCCTTCATTGTAGGTCAACATGGCGCTTGGTCGAAATGAAAGAAGAATATTGCTCTTGATTCGTCAAACATATTTGAAATTGTATAAAGGTTGAAATTTCTCCAGTTCAAATTCATAAAGTTTACAGACAAATTATCAGTTCATCACGATCACGCCAGAGCATATTTTCATTTTGGGGTAAAAGCCGAATTTACTTTCACCAAATTTGTGAATTGAAATCAAGTCACTGAAGAAGAAATTATTTGAACATGGATATTTTTTCTTAAAACCAATAATAAGATCAATCAATGAAGAACGGTAATGTTACTGATGGTGAAGAGAAGTTAATACAATGTGGATTCCCTCTCTGTTGTTCTTGATAGGGGATATCGAAACAGAATGTTAAATCGTAAGATCTACTTTAAGTACGGATAACTCTTAGACTAATATGAATGTGACAAGTTTTGATAAAAGTGTTGGAATACAAAATGAATCACTTCCTTGTCAGGATTTCAAAAGGTGTGTTGTCATGATATGAAGTTACTGAGACACTAATATTTGCAAGAGTAAGATGTACATGTACCAGTGTATGAGAGAACGGACAAGAAGTCCACACTATAGGTCCCGTTCCCTTGTGACATTGGCTTCCTTGATATCGATATTTAAAGTTTGGTGTCTCCAAAGTTTTTTTTCATGTACGTGTACACCGTACCGAATGGGTACCATTACGTATACCATCAATCAACATGGTAACCCACCATGGTATTGAAATAGTGCTGGTTTTCCCCTATCGGATTTAACCGCAAAATAACCAGTTCTGTTTATTAAAAAGCATTATGACTAACGAATTTCCAATTAAAATTCTTAATTACCATTCATTTAAATTACATGTACATGTATTGATCTATCTATTTTGGATAAACGTATTCTAAATATGCATATGGTAATAATTCCAAACAGTTTAAGGCGTTGTACACACTGAACTATACATTTGTACTGTAATGAACCCTTGATTAAAAATAAAAAAATATATATATACATATGTATGCACAAACTGCATTCCTCTTTAAAATTACCTGTGCGTTAAGACCCCGTGGGGATCCGGGTTAGAATAGGTCTTCAGTACCCCTTGCTCGTCGTAGAAGGCGACTAAACGGGGTGGGCCTTCAGATGAGACCGCATAAACCGAGGTCCCGTGTCACAGCAGGTGTGGCACGATAAAGATTCCTCCATGCTCAAAGGCCCTTAGCGCTGAGCATAAACGGACATTTTGCAGCCCTTCGACGGCAGTGGTGACGTCTCGATATGAGTGAAATATTCTGGAGAGAGACGTTAAACAATATTCAACCAACCAACCTGTGGGTTAAGTACATGCAATCGAAAAAAAAAACCTCATAGCATTTTCGTTAAAGGTGACAATATTGTGCTGTAGAAATCAGACCTAAAATGACGTTTTTTTTCTCTTAAGCGTGAAGTTGTTTTCTATTGACTACATTACATATTTACATAAATATTCCGATGCGGAATTTTCGGCACATATACATATTATATACATTCATTCACTTACATCCCCCTTCCATCCATTTGAAAATATTCATAATTTTGATTAAATTTACTTTTTTATTTCGGTTAGTAATTTCTCTCTTTCCCGCAATGTTTACATTTGAATGAAAAGTACCGAAGGTATACGAGATGTAAATTCGTTATCTTAGATCACAGCTTCATTTTCATTGATAAACTCTTCGTTCCCAATCTCAAGGCGTTCCTTTCCCGATAAAAACCGCTTCGTGGAACAAACTTATAGACAACTCCTGTACATGTATATCTGATGATAATATTGGAAACTTTCACTTTCGAGAATTTTTAATTTTACTCTCATTGATACAAAAATCATGGAACGTAATACGTTACATGCATATTTTAGAACAATTCTATTTTACAATCAAAGAACCTTAATGTTGATCGCTTAGAAATTCCTTAAAAATTCCTTCCTTCCAATCATGTATACTACAGGTATACTACATGTATATGATACTAATCAATTTTCCTTTTTTTTTTTTCATTTTATTGATCTCCTTTATGAATTTAATTTTTACTTTTTTTTTCTTTGTAGAGAATCAACGGGCTGAGCTGAGTAAGATTATTTCAAATCATTTCATTAGAACTAGTAATACAGACGGTACATGATTGCAACCTTTCTGCACTCCATACATTTCAAAATAATCATGACAAGCTTTTAAGAAAAGAAAGAAGATCGAAGATAGGGCGGCATATTGTTTTTGTCCTGTCTGTCATTCTGTAATTCTGCCATTCTGTCATTCGGTCATTCTGTCTGAAACTTTAACCTTCCTAATAACGTTTGAACAATAAGTGATAGAGCTTTGATATTTCACATGGATATTCCTTTTGACAAGACCTTTCCGTGGGTACCAACTGTTTTGACCCTGTGACCTTGGAGTTTGATCTACTTTTTGAAACTTTAACCTTGCAAATAACTTTTGAACTTTAAGTGATAGAGCTTTGGTATTTCACATGAGTATTCCGTGTGACAAGACCTTTCCGTTGGTATTAAATCTTTTGACCCTGACATTTGACCTACTTTTAACTTTTTTTTTTACATTGGTCATAACTTCTAAATGGTAAATATTAGAGCTTTCATATTGTACATGGGCATTTCTTGTGACAAGATCTTTCTACTGGTACCAAAATATTTGTCCTTGTGACCTTGGCCATCTTTGGAATTGGCCATTATCGGGGGCAATTATATTTCACAAACAGATCTTGTTTAGACTTGATATTCAACTTTGAATAATGTGTGATTTGCAGCTTCATGTTATGAGATTGTTTGTTATCGTCACCTTCCATGATACACATTTAATCAAATGTAATTTTATCAAACACAATTTTCACCCAGTGCGTTATATTCAGTTTTTCATTAGAGCCATGAACATTTCATATTATTCATTTTTACTATTAGATTTCAAATTCTCAAAGAATGTTATTGATGATTTCGATATTTTTATAACAGTGAAGCGAAAGATGTCCATAGATGGCACGGAAGAAGACCAACAGGTACGTATATGATAAGAAGAGTACTGTGTACATTTGTTTTAAACATTGATATCAACACACATGTATTCCTGTAATATAAACGGTTATTTTCAAAAGAAAATTACATGGATCATTGATTGTAGTCTCATGGATGTCTAAATCAAATGGAATTTTAAAATTCAAATTGTAAACATGCCTATTCACAACAATAAATGGAATGTAAGTATGCTTTTGCTACGTCATATAGGGTTCCGTGACAAAAGGACCAAGGATAGATATTGAAGATGACATTCAAACAGAACTAAAAGCAAATGAGACTGTACGTCTAGACCAAAAAGGTAACGACAAATATATGCACACATTCATTTATCATTTATTTGCTGTATACATGTATAAGAGATTTATCTAATTACAAATATATACAGACAACAATAGAGCCTACTGCATCTGGGTGAAGAAAAAGTTTGGATATGACAAATGATGAAAACGTGAAGATAAATGTGAGAGAGAATAATTCAATAGAGTGATACACACATGATTATAGTGGGACAAGAGAACACACGTACATCTGAATTTTCGGAAACGATACTCTAGCAGTACAGTGTAGGTAGCGTGTCCTTAGTGTAGATCGTTTTCAATAAGACCACTGTGTTCATCTGGTTAAATTGCGATGGTATCCCAGTCTTCTTAATGAAGGCCTTAGATCACAAGTCAGCGCATGAAAATTGAGGAAATATCATTAAAGATTTGGTACATTGATTATGACTACGTATTAAACTCCACTTACCTAACCAAGACATAGGCGAGTGTGACCGGTCGACATGGGGTGCTTACACCTGTCGTGGACCCGATCCTACCTCTGGGTTCAGGGGTCGTTGTTCGAACTTTACATAATCTTGTATTCTTTAGGGAAATGATGAGTTTAATCATTGTTTGTTATTTTCACGTTTTACTTAACATTCACTTTGTTACATACACAGATCCGTTATCTGACTTAACAAAGGACCAGCGTATTGCATTAACCAATGAAACAAAATGATATATATGGCATTACGGCGGATAAACAAAACTGGGAACTAGAATTTCCTCGCATATAATCCGATTCCACCGATATTTTTTTTACTTTAAAAAACGTCTAATCAAGGAAAGTTAACAACATTTTTGCAAAGTGATGTGAATGATAATATTGTCAGTTACTACGGGTAAAAAAAAAACAAAACAAACACGGGAGTCCCCGAAATGAAACGTCGGTCCTGAAAAAGAAGTAGAGGTTGAGAAAATTCGAAAGGTGAAAAATAAAAATGTCACCAAATATGGTTTACACTTTATTCTTCGCTAAGATTTGAGAAAAATGAAGAAAATGGAGACAAATTTATATTCCCGCATTTGCACACAACACAGAAAAAATAAATGGCATGAACAAAGTAGCTAGGAATAAAAACTTCCATCATTCAACTTTAAGCAGACGCGTGAACTTGACGGATCATAAACTTATTTGTGTGTGTGGATTGGTTAGTATCAGAAAATTTACATTGCACCACTCTTAATGTTTTTATTTACCATTCATTTAAAGTACATGTATACGGATGTATATTTAATTGCTGTTATAAAATTTAGAAATTCATTTCAAAATCAAAGATTATCTCCCTAATGCATAGCTCTTATCCTTGGACGAATTTGGCTCCACTTGTTTGGCACGCTGTTTTTGGCTATATTTAGCTCTAAAACTTCATAGTTATTTCGGATATCAAACATTTCGGTTGAGCATCACTGAAGAGACATTATTTGTCGAAATGCGCATCTGGTGCATCAAAATTGGTACCGTATAAGTTTTACATGTACATGCATTGATCTATCCATTTTGGGTAAATTGTGTGCTAAATATGCATATGGTGATGATTTCAAACAGGATAAGGCGCTGTATACATTGAAATATATATTTGTACTGCAATGAACTCTTGATTAGAAATTCACAAAAAATATACATATGTATGCACCAACTGCATTTCTCTTTAAAATTACCCGTGCGTTAAGTACATTTAATCGAAAAAAGTCATAGGATCTTAGTTAAAGATGACAAAATTGTACTATTGAAATCGGACCTAAAATGACGTAATTTGATATTTTTGTCTTTAGTGTGAAGTTGTTTTCAATTGATCACATTACATATTTATATAAATATTCCAATGCGGAATCTAAGACACATATAAATGTCTACATTAATTCACTTCCACCCCCTTCCATCCAATTTAAGATATTCATAATTTTGATTAACTTTTCTTTTTTATTTCGGTTAGTAATTTCTCTTTCCCGCAATGTTTATATATCAATGAAAAGTACCAAAAGTATCTGAAATGCAAATTCGTTATTTTGGACGACAGCGTAAGTTTCGTTGATAAACCGTTCGTTTCCAATCTCAAGGTGTTCCTTTCCCGATAAAAACCGCCCCGTTCTTGTTTAATTTATTATGAAAAATAAAGTCACACCTATTATTTGAAGAATTTCTGTTTTGTATGAATTATCAGTGAAAAATGTTTCGTGGAACAAACTGATGCGCATCTACTGCACATGTATATCTGATGATAATAATGAAAACTTTCATTTTCGAGAATTTTTAATTTTACTTTCATGGATACAAAAATCATGGAACGTAATACGTTACATGCATATCTTAGGATAATTCTATTTTACAATCAAAGAACATTAATATTGATCGCTTAGAAATTCCTTCCTTCCAATCACATATACTACATGTAAAACGTATACGGTACCAATTTTTGATGCACCAGATACGCATTTCGACAAATAATGTCTTTTTAATGATGCTCAACCGAAATTGTTGAAATCGGAAATAACAAACTTGTAGGTCCTAAGAGCTATTTTAGGGGAAAACGTGGAGTCAAAATCGTCCAAGGATAAAAGATATGCACGACGGAGATAATCCTTCATTTTGAAATGAATTTCTAAATTTTATCACAGCAATTAAATATACCTAAGGATGTTTTGTGCCAACTTTGGTTGAAATTAGCCCAGTGGTTCTTGAGAAGAAGATTTTTAAAGATTTTCCCTATATATTTGTATGTAAAACTTTGACCCCCTATTGTGGCCCCATCCGACCCCCGGGGGCCATGATTTTAACAATTTCGAATCTGCATTATATAAGGAAGCTTTCATATAAATTTCATCTTTTGTGGCCCAGTGGTTCTTGAGAAGAAGATTTTTTAATGACCCTACCCTATTTTTACCTTTTCTTGATTATCTCCCCTTGGAAGGTGACCTGGCCCTTTATTTTAACAATTTAGAATTCGCTTTACCTAAGGATGTTTTATGCCAACTTTGGTTGAAATTGGCCCAGTGGTTCTTGAGAAGAAGATTTTTAAAGATTTTCCCTATATATTTGTATGTAAAACTTTGACCCCCTATTGTGGCCCCATTCGACCCCCGGGGGCTGTGATTTTAACAATTTAGAATCTGCATTATATCAGGAAGCTTTCATATAGATCTCAGCTTTTCTGGCTCAGTGGTTCTTGAGAAGAAGATTTTTAAAGATTTTCCCTATATATTTGTATGTAAAACTTTGACCCCCTATTGTGGCCCCATCCGACCCCCGGGGGCCATGATTTTAACAATTTAGAATCTGCATTATATAAGAAAGCTTTCATATAAATCTCAGCTTTTCTGGCTCAGTGGTTCTTGAGAAGAAGATTTATAAAGATTTTCCCTATATATTTGTATGTAAAACTTTGATCCCCTATTGTGGCCCCATCCGACCCCCGGGGGCCATGATTTTAACAATTTAGAATCTTCATTATATAAGGAAGCTTTCATATAAATCTCAGCTTTTCTGGCTCAGTGGTTCTTGAGAAGAAGATTTTTAAAGATTTTTCCGATATATTTGTATGTAAAACTTTGATCCCCTATTGTGGCCCCATCCGACCCCCGGGGGCCATGATTTTAACAATTTAGAATCTACATTATATAAGGAAGCTTTCATATAAATTTCATCTTTTGTGGCCCAGTGGTTCTTGAGAAGAAGATTTTTTAATGACCCTACCCTATTTTTACCTTTTCTTGATTATCTCCCCTTGGAAGGTGGCCTGGCCCTTTATTTTAACAATTTAAAATTCCCTTTACCTAAGAATGTTTTGTGCCAACTTTGGTTGAAATTGGCCCAGTGGTTGTTGAGAAGAAGTTGAAAATGTGAAAAGTTTACAGACGGACGGACGGACGCCGGAATACGGGTGATCAGAAAAGCTCACTTGAGCTTTCTGCTCAGGTGAGCTAAAAATGTTGAGATCCGAAATAACAAACTTTTAGGCCCTAAGAGCTGTTTTAGGGAAAAACAGAGTGCCAAAAACGTGTAGTCAAATTCGTCTAAGGATAAGAGCTATGCTCGAGGGAGATAATCCTTAATTTTGAAATGAATTTCGAAATTTTATTACTGTACAGCAATTAAATATACATCCTTATTTTCAAGCTCATAACCATTATGTATATGATACTAATGCATTCGCATTTGTTTTATTTTATTGCGCTCCTTTATGAATTTAATTCTTGTCTTTTTTTTCTTTGTAGAGAAAGAAAAAGAGCTAGATGAGAGGGGTAAGATTATCTTATATCGTTCATAAGAATTAGTAATACAGACTATATATAATTGCAACTTTTCTGCACCTCATACATTTCAAAATAATTAAGCTTTAAAGAAAACGAAGTATTTTTTTTTCAAAATAGGAGCATGTCTACTATAATTGTACATAATTTACAGACCTTGAAGCGTACTAATGTACCATTTGAACCGTTCTGTTACCGATAAGAGCCGTTCTGTTACCGATAAGAACCGTTCTGTTCCCGATAAGAACCGTTCCGTTACCGATAAGAACCGTTCTGTTCCCGATAAAACACTTCCCTTCAAACCGTTCAGCGTGCCGTTTCCAACCCAAAGCGTTCCGTTCTCGTCTAAAACCTTCCGTTTCCTCAAATCGTTCATTTCCTCAAAACGCTTATTTCCGCGTATTCATTTGGAAGTCTAGCGTCACTCCTTCATTATAAGTCAACATGGCGCTGGGTCGAAATGAAAGAAGAATATCACTCTTGATTCATCACGATATTTTAAAATTGTACAAGGGTGGACATTTCTCCACTTCAAATTAATAAACATTTACAGACAAACCAGTTCATCACGATCACGACACGACAGAACATATTTTCATTTTGGGGCAAAATCCGAATTTTCTTTCACCAAAATTGTGAATTGAAATCAAGTAACTGAAGAAGAAACTATTTGAACATGGTCATTCTTTTCTTAAAACCAATAAAACGATAAATCAATGAAGAACGTTAATGTTACTGACGATGAAAAGAAGTCAATGCAGCGTGGATTCCCTTTTTGTTGTTCTTGATAGGGGATATCGAAACAGATTGTTAAATCGTAAGATTTACGTTAAGTACGGATAACTCTTAGACTAATATGAATATAACAAGTTTTGATGAAAGTGTTGGAAATTTAAAATTAACGACTTGCTTGTTAGGATTTCAACAGGTGTGGTGTCATGATATGAAGTTATTGAGACACTAAGAGTTGCTAGAGTAAAATGTACATGTACTAGTCTATGGGAGAACGGACAAGGAGTCCACACTATAGGTCACCGTCTCTGGTGACATTGGCTTCCTTGATATCGCTATTTAAAGTTTGGTGTCTTCAAAGTATTTTTCATATACGTGTACACTTTACAGAATGGGTACCATTACGTATACCATAAATCAACATGATAAGCCACCATGGTATTGAAAGAGTGCAGGTTTTACCCTATCGGATTCAATTGCAAAATAACCAGTTCCGTTTATTAAAAATCATTATTACTAACGATTTTCAAATTAAATTTTTTAATTACCATTCATTTAAATTACATGTACATGTATTGATTTATCTATATTGGATACATGTATTCTATATATGCATATGGTAATGATTTCAAACAGTATAAGGCGCTGTATACATTGAAATATACATTTGTACTGCAATGAACTCTTGATTAAAAATTCACCAAAAAATATACATATGTATTTACAAACTGCATTCCTCTTTAAAATTACCTGTGGGTTAAGTACATGTAAAAAAAAAATCATAGGATTTTAGTTACAGGTGACAACATTGTACTATTGAAATCGAAACTAAAATGACGTAATTTGATATTTTTTTTTTTGTCTTTAGCGTGAAGTTTTTTTCAATTGATCACATTACATATTTATATAAATATCCCAATGCGAAATTTAAGGCACAAAAAATGTCTACATTAATTCACTTCCATCCCCCTTCCATGCATTTTAAGATATTCATAATTTTGATTCACTTTTCTTTTTTATTTCGGTTAGTAATTTCTCTCTTTCCCGCGATGTTTATATATAAATGAAAAGTACCGAAAGTATGTGAAATGCAAATTCGTTATCTTCGACGACAGCGTCATTTTCGTTGATAAACCGTTCCTTCCCAATCTCAAGGCGTTCTTTTCTCGATAAAAACCGCTGTTTCTTGTTTAATTTCTTATAGAAGTTAAAATAACACCTACTATTTGAAACATTTTTGTTTTATATGAAATATATAGTAAAAATGTTTCGTGGAACAAACTTATGCACAACTACTGTACATGTATATCTGATGATAATAATGGAAATTTTCACTTTCGAGAATTTTTAATTTTATTTTCATCGATACAAAATTCATGGAACATAGTACGTTACATGCATATTTTAGAATAATTTTATTTAACAATCAAAGAACATTAATGCTGATCGCTTAGAAATTCCTTTCTTCCAATCACATATACTACAGGTAAAACTTATACGGTACCAATTTTGATGCACCAGATGCGCATTTCGACAAATAATGTCTTTTCAGTGATGCTAAACCGAAATTGTTGAAATCCGAAATAACGAACTTGTAGACCCTAAGAGCTATTTAAGGGAAAAACGGAGTGTCAAAAACGTGGAGTCAAATTCGTCTAAGGATAAGAGCTATACATGAGGGAGATAATCCTTGATTTTGAAATGAAATTCTAAATTTTTTCACAGCAATTAAATATTGATCCGTATTTCCAAGCTAAGAACCATTATGTATATGATACTAATGTATTTGCATTTGTTTTATTTTATTGCGCTCCTTTATGAATTTAATTCTTGTCTTTTTTCTTTGTAGATAAAGAAACAGAGCTGGCTGAGTGGAGTAAGATTATTTCAAATCAATTCATAAGAATTATTAATACAGACTATATATGATTGCAACCTTTCTGCACCCCACACCTTTCAAAATAATCAAGCTTTTAAGAAAACGAAATATTTTTTTAATTTCAAAATAGGAGCATGTCTACTATAATTTTACATAATTTACAGACCCTCAAGCGTACTACTGCACCATTTGAACCATTCCGTTACCGATAGGAACCGTTCTGTTCCCGATAAAACACTTCCCTCCAAACCGTTCAGTGTGTTGGATCGAGCCTAAAACGTTCCGTTTTCGTCTAAAACCGTCGGTTTCCTCAAATAGTTCATTTCCTCAACAACAAAAAAAAACAACAAAAAAAACAAACAACAAACAAACAAAAATTACGCATGATCATTTGGAACTCGAGCGTCAGTCCTTCATTATATGTTAAGATGGCGCTGGGTCGAAATGAAAGACGAATGTCCCTCTTGATTCGTCACGATATTTTAATATTTTACAAGGGTGGACATTTCTTCAGTTCAAATTCCTGAAGGTTTCCAGCCAAATTACCAGCTCATCACGACGCAACACGACAGAGTATATTTTCATTCTGGGGGTACAAGCCGAATTTAATTTCACCAAACCTGTCAACTGAAATCAACTCACTGAAGTAGAAAATATGTGAAAATGCATTACTCATTTTAAACCCAATAAAACGATCTATAAATACACGAAGAACGACAATGTTACTATTGATGAAAAGAAGTTCATTCGGTGTTGATTTGTTTTTGTTAATGTTGATAAGGGATATTGAAAAACAATATTAAATTGTAAGATCTACTTGAAGGTGGAATGATACACGTGGTGATTTTTCCTGTACCGATGCCTCTTATATTTATAGAAACCTCTGTAATAACCCCAGATCACAAGTATTTTTGTTTTGTTTGTTTATTTTTCACAAATTTGTATTCATTTGTCAAGGAAAATTGAATTTCATCAATTTTCTATTGCATACTCCAGAACTCCTCATTTTGTCTTTTGAGATATTTCGGTTTACGGTGTTTGAATTGCAATACAACAAAACAGTATTTTTAGTCATCATAGTTTTTTTTTATTATTTCAGGAAATGGGTTTTTTAACATCAAAATTCAATTTGTTAAAAACTGGTGTTTTTTTTGTAAATAGAAAATGCATATGTATACTAATGATATGAAAAGATGAAATTGAAAAAAAGTTTCTATACAGCCATATATAAAAAACTTTAACAACAACGTTGGTTTTGAAATTCTGGGTGGAAAAGTTATCTTGCCCAAAATAGTAAGATCCAAATAACCTGGTACTTTATGTCAGAAAATTATACAATTTGCATATATTTTCGTCCAAAAGCCATGAAATCTTTCTCAGATAAGTGAGAAACGATACATGGAGAAAATATACAATGTTATTGTAAGAATAAACTTTTTTGTACAGGATGTTATGCACCTGGGTTAATATATGCATATATTTGCATATGAGCAAAACAGTAACATGAAATGCATGTGCTGTTAAGGGTATAATATTGTCAACATAACAGGCTATAACAGTAGGCTAAATATTTTAAAAATAATTTGAGGAAATAGAAAAATATATGCAGGCAACAGATATTTAAAACAAAATAAAGCACATATTACTTACTGGAATCTTTTAGTGACTGCAATATTCTATTTTACAGCATTACTATTTACCTGATTTAGATGTAATGTAAATAACTTGAATAAAAATAAACATATTAAACAGAACAGAAATTCGTATACATGATGTACAAAATATATCTTTCAAAATCGAAATAACTATTTTATATGCTAGTACTCTCAATAATAAGGATAAGGTGACACATATACACGTGTATGTAGCATTATATTTAATCGTTTCCTTACACGTGATACGTATATGTATACTTTAAAAATCTAATTGATTAAGTAATGGTATTGGTGATGAATTGGTGATAACCATTTGTTTATTCTACATATAATGAAAGGTTTGCTTGAAATACACGGCATTATAGAATCATGTGAACTTACTTTCGTTTCTTGAACGGTCGCCATAGCTCAGTGGTAGAGCGCTCGCTTTGTAACTTAAAGGTCGTGTGTTCGAACCCTTCTGATGCCATGGCCTTTTCAAACATAAGATGTAAACTTTTGATAGTTCGATATATATTATACCTTCACCAAATACTCGGCATTTAGAAGCGAGAGGCCCGGGTCTTTAGGATATGACCTTAAAAGTGGAGTTTCCGTGTCACGGCAAGCGTTGGCATGTTAAAGACACTTCGCACTAGGCCTACGGTACTTCATGTTTTTTCTGCGTTTCTAACGATCTGGCTTTGTTCATGAAGAAGTTATTGTAGCGCTCCTATGTCCGTCAAATACCTCCCCTTTAATAAAGCGTTGACAAGAACAGAAATAAATTCATCTTCATGAAAAGAAGAGTTCTGTTTATGGATTCTTAAGCTATCTGTTACATGAGTAAGTCAGGGTTTTTTTTACCGGAAGACAATGGAGTTTCACTGCAATTACCGCCATTATGACGATGGTTCTTTCCCTCTTAAGTACGGATAACTCTTAAGACTAATATGAATGTGACAAGCTTTGGTCAAAAAGTTGGAAATTTAAAATGAATCACTTGCTTGTTAGAATTTCAACAGGTGTGGTATCATGATATGAAGTGATTGAAACACTAAGATTTGCTAGAGTAAGATGTACAAATTTAAATTGAATTCTGTATTCTCCTTACCAATAGTACAAAGGTATTGAGAAAATACACATATACAATACAATACAATATACAATACAATATACACTAGAAATATACAATACAATATACAATACAATACAAATATACTATACAATATACTATACAAATACACAATACAATATACAGTACAAATATACAATACTATATACAATACTATACACTGCAATATACAATACAAATATACAATACAAATATACAATACATATATACAATACAATATACAATAAAAATACACAATACAATATACAATACAAATATACAATACAATATACAATACAAATATACAATTATACAATACAAATATACAATGCAATATACAATGCAGTATACAATACAAATATACAATACAATATAAAACACAATACAATATGCAATACAATATACAATACAAATATACATTACACATATATATATACAATACAATATACAATACAATACAATATACAATACAATATACAATACGATACCTGCAATATACAATACAAATATACAATGCAATACAATACAAATATACAATACAATATAATGTACAATACAATGCAATACAACACAATATACTACAATACAATATACAATACAAATATACAATACTCTATACAATATACAATACAAATATACAATACAAATATACTATATATATATATATATATATATATATATATATAAATATATATATATATATATATATATATATATATATACCTATATACCATATACAATACAATATACAATACAATATACAATACGATATATAATACGATACACTGCAATATACAATACAAATATACAATACAATGCAATACAATACAAATATACAATACAATATAATGTACAATACAATGCAATACAATACAATATACTATCGTATGCAATACAATATACAATACAATATACAATACAAATATACAATACTATATACAATACAATATAAAATGCTATATACCATACTATATACAATACAAATATACAATACAATGCAATACAAAAATATTATACAATACAAATATACAATATACAATATAATATACAATGCAAATATACAATACAGTATACAATACAAATATACAATACAATATAAAATACAAATGTACAATACATTATACAATACACATATACAATTAAATATTTGAAAAAAGAATACCTTCACTGGGTACCAGTAATGGTATTTTCTAAAAGGACTTATTTGGAGTTATTCTGGACTTTAGGTTATGCAAGACATATTATGGATATTTTTTCTTAAAACCAATAATAAGATCAATCAATGAAGAACGGTAATGTTACTGATGGTGAAGAGAAGTTAATACAATGTGGATTCCCTCTCTGTTGTTCTTGATAGGGGATATCGAAACAGAATGTTAAATCGTAAGATCTACTTTAAGTACGGATAACTCTTAGACTAATATGAATGTGACAAGTTTTGATAAAAGTGTTGGAATACAAAATGAATCACTTCCTTGTCAGGATTTCAAAAGGTGTGTTGTCATGATATGAAGTTACTGATCATGAGACACTAATATTTGCAAGAGTAAGATGTACATGTACCAGTGTATGAGAGAACGGACAAGAAGTCCACACTATAGGTCCCGTTCCCTTGTGACATTGGCTTCCTTGATATCGATATTTAAAGTTTGGTGTCTCCAAAGTTTTTTTTCATGTACGTGTACACCGTACCGAATGGGTACCATTACGTATACCATCAATCAACATGGTAACCCATCATGGTATTGAAATAGTGCTGGTTTTCCCCTATCGGATTTAACCGCAAAATAACCAGTTCTGTTTATTAAAAAGCATTATGACTAACGAATTTCCAATTAAAATTCATTTAAATTACATGTACATGTATTGATCTATCTATTTTGGATAAACGTATTCTACATATGCATATGGTAATAATTCCAAACAGTTTAAGGCGTTGTACACACTGAACTATACATTTGTACTGTAATGAACCCTTGATTAAAAATAAAAAAAATATATATATACATATGTATGCACAAACTGCATTCCTCTTTAAAATTACCTGTGCGTTAAGACCCCGTGGGGATCCGGGTTAGAATAGGTCTTCAGTACCCCTTGCTCGTCGTAGAAGGCGACTAAACGGGGTGGGCCTTCAGATGAGACCGCATAAACCGAGGTTCCGTGTCACAGCAGGTGTGGCACGATAAAGATTCCTCCATGCTCAAAGGCCCTTAGCGCCGAGCATAAACGGACATTTTGCAGCCCTTCGACGGCAGTGGTGACGTCTCGATATGAGTGAAATATTCTGGAGAGAGACGTTAAACAATATTCAACCAACCAACCTGTGGGTTAAGTACATGCAATCGAAAAAAAAAAACCTCATAGCATTTTCGTTAAAGGTGACAATATTGTGCTGTAGAAATCAGACCTAAAATGACGTTGTTTTTTTTCTCTTAAGCGTGAAGTTGTTTTCTATTGACTACATTACATATTTACATAAATATTCCGATGCGGAATTTTCGGCACATATACATATTATATACATTCATTCACTTACATCCCCCTTCCATCCATTTGAAAATATTCATAATTTTGATTAAATTTACTTTTTTATTTCGGTTAGTAATTTCTCTCTTTCCCGCAATGTTTACATTTGAATGAAAAGTACCGAAGGTATACGAGATGTAAATTCGTTATCTTAGATCACAGCTTCATTTTCATTGATAAACTCTTCGTTCCCAATCTCAAGGCGTTCCTTTCCCGATAAAAACCGCTTCGTGGAACAAACTTATAGACAACTCCTGTACATGTATATCTGATGATAATATTGGAAACTTTCACTTTCGAGAATTTTTAATTTTACTCTCATTGATACAAAAATCATGGAACGTAATACGTTACATGCATATTTTAGAACAATTCTATTTTACAATCAAAGAACCTTAATGTTGATCGCTTAGAAATTCCTTAAAAATTCCTTCCTTCCAATCATGTATACTACAGGTATACTACATGTATATGATACTAATCAATTTTCCTCTTTTTTTTTCATTTTATTGATCTCCTTTATGAATTTAATTTTTACTTTTTTTTTCTTTGTAGAGAATCAACGGGCTGAGCTGAGTAAGATTATTTCAAATCATTTCATTAGAACTAGTAATACAGACGGTACATGATTGCAACCTTTCTGCACTCCATACATTTCAAAATAATCATGACAAGCTTTTAAGAAAAGAAAGAAGATCGAAGGTAGGGCGGCATATTGTTTTTGTCCTGTCTGTCATTCTGTAATTCTGCCATTCTGTCATTCGGTCATTCTGTCTGAAACTTTAACCTTCCTAATAACGTTTGAACAATAAGTGATAGAGCTTTGATATTTCACATGGATATTCCTTTTGACAAGACCTTTCCGTGGGTACCAACTGTTTTGACCCTGTGACCTTGAAGTTTGATCTACTTTTTGAAACTTTAACCTTGCAAATAACTTTTGAACTTTAAGTGATAGAGCTTTGGTATTTCACATGAGTATTCCGTGTGACAAGACCTTTCCGTTGGTATTAAATCTTTTGACCCTGACATTTGACCTACTTTTAACTTTTTTTTTTACATTGGTCATAACTTCTAAATGGTAAATATTAGAGCTTTCATATTGTACATGAGCATTTCTTTTGACTAGATATTTCTACTGGTACCAAGATAGTTGCTCTTGTGACCTTGGCCATCTTCGGAATTGGCCATTGTCGGGGGCATTCGTGTTTTACAAACACATCTTGTTTATTTCAAAATAGGAGCATGTCTATAATTTTACATAATTTACAAACCCTGAAGCGTACTACGGCAACATTGGAACTGTTCCTTTACCGATAAGAACCGTTCTGTTCCCGATAAGAACACTTTCAATCAAACTGTTCAGCGTGCCGTTTCCAGCCCAAACCCGGTACTTTATGTCAGAAAATTATACAATTTGCATATATTTTCGTCCAAAAACCATTAAATCTTTCTCAGATAAGTGAGAAACGATACATGAAGAAAATATACAGTGTTATTGTAAGAATAAAAATGCATGTGTTTGTTAAGGGGTATAATATTGTCAACATAACAGGCTACAACAGTAGGCTAAATATTTTTAAAATAATTTTAGGAAATAGAGAAACAGATGCAGGCAACAGATATATAAAACAAAATAAAGCACCTATTACTTACTGGAATTTTTTAGTGACTGCAATATTCTATTTTAGAGCATTACAATTTACCTGATTTAGATGTTATGCCATTAACTTGAATAAAAATGGTCAGTACCAATGAAACGGGGTGTATTTACATTTAGCACCCTAATCTGCCATGACATTCTCTCTTTCCCTTTCCTTTTAAAACATAAACAGAACAGAATTTCGTATACATGGTGTGCAAACTATATCTTTCAAAATCGAAATAACTATTTTATATGCTAGTACTCTCAATAATAAGGATAAGGTGACAGATATACACGTGTATGTGGCATTATATTTAATAATTTCCTTACACGTGATATGTATATGTAAATTTTAAAAATCTAATTAATTAAGTAATGGTATTGGTGATGAATTGGTGATAACCATTTGTTTATTCTACATAAAATGAAAGGTTTGTTGAAATACATGGTATTATAAAATCATGTGAACTTACCTTCGTTTCTTGAACGGTCGCCGTAGCTCAGTGGTAGAGCACTCACTTCGTAACTTAGAGGTCGTTTGTTTGAACCCTGCTGATGTCATAGCCTCGTCAAACATAAGATGTAAACATTTGATAGTTCGATCTATATTATTCCTTCACCAAATACTCGGCATTTAGAAGCGAGAGGCACGGGTCTGTAGGATATGACCTTAAAAGTGGAGTTTCCGTGTCACGGCAAGCGTTGGCATGTTAAAGAAACTTAGCACTAGGCCTACGGTACTTCATGTTTTTTCTGCGTTTCTAACGATCTCGCTTTGTTCATGAAGAAGTTATTGTAGCGCTCCTTTGTCCGTCAAATATATCCCCTTTAAGAAAGCGTTGACAAGAACTCAAATAAATTCACCTTCATGAAAAGAAGAGTTCTGTTTATGGATTCTTAAGCTATCTGTTACATGAGTAAGTCAGGGTTTTTTTTACCGGAAGACAATGGAGTTTCACTGCAATTACCGCCATTATGACGATGGTTCTTTCCCTCTTAAGTACGGATAACTCTTAAGACTAATATGAATGTGACAAGCTTTGGTCAAAAAGTTGGAAATTTAAAATGAATCACTTGCTTGTTAGAATTTCAACAGGTGTGGTATCATGATATGAAGTGATTGAAACACTAAGATTTGCTAGAGTAAGATGTACAAATTTAAATTGAATTCTGTATTCTCCTTACCAATAGTACAAAGGTATTGAGAAAATACACATATACAATACAATACAATATACAATACAAATATTCAATACAATATACACTAGAAATATACAATACAATATACAATACAATACAAATATACAATACAATATACTATACAAATACACAATACAATATACAGTACAAATATGGAATACTATATACAATAATATATACAATACTATACACTGCAATCTACAATACAAATATACAATACAAATATACATTATATATATATATATATACAATACAATATACAATACAATACAATATACAATACAATATACAATACAAATATACAATACAAATATACAATACAATATACAATACAAATATACAATATACAATACAATATACAGTACAATTTACAATACAAATATACAATACCATATACAATACAATACAATACAAATATACAATTATACAAAACAAATATACAATACAAATATACAATACAAATATACAATTCAATATACAATACAATACAATACAAATATACAATTATACAATACAATATACAATACAATATACAATACAATATACAATTATACAATACAATACAATATACAATACAATATACAATATATATATATATATATATATATATATATATATATATATATATATATATATATATATATATATACAATACATATATTCAATACAAATATACAATAAAAATATACAATACAATATACTATAGAATGCAATACAATATACAATACAATGCAATACAATATACAATACAAATATACGATATGATGTGTTCACAATATATACATATGTACAAACTGCAGGAATATGAACAAAGTTAAGCCCTCCCCGAAACTATACGGTGTCTCGATATTTATATCTATATATACATCCTGCCCAATTGTCATTGTAATATATGTGTACCTGTAAATGTGCATCTATTACATATCCGATATAGAAAAAAATCTGCCACAACAATTGTCGAAGCTTCGAATCATCATAGGTGCTCGAAGTTTTAAAGAAACCACGTGTCGCTGGGAGACATAAATATTTTATTTTTAATTTAAAACGTTTTGAAAATACAACTACTTATGTCTTTTCAGCATTTACGTTTACTTTCCATATGTTACAATACTCACTAAAAATATTTAAAAGTGTTTGTAATCCATCATGAGCCTCCAAAATCAACACTGTATCATCCGCGTATAACACTTTCCTTTCCCTACATTTGTTCTTTTTTTCATTTTCAAAACATAACCAGGTAAAACAGGTGTGTCTAAATTATCAGTTTTAGTTTCAACAAAAACAAGAATATTAAACTTATTTACAAAGTCGAGAAACTCTGGATATTGACATCGTGTTATTAAACCACCTACATTTAATACAGCCAAGTTTATCGCATCACATACTGCACCTCGCTTGTCCCGTGAATTATTATACACTTCACTGACCATATCATTGTCACAACGGATTCGTCTGTCCACTCCAGCGTGTTCCTATTTCGTTGATTCCGGGGTGGATCCAACTCTTTGTCGCTTCGTATTTCTAGATAACGCTTGACTACGGGCACTTTTTTTTAGCTCACCTGAACCAAAGGTTCAAGTGAGCTATTCTGATCACATTTTGTCCGGTGTCCGTCTGTCTGTCTGTCCGTCTGTCTGTAAGCTTTTCACATTTTCGACTTCTTCTCCAGAACCACTGGGCCAATTTCAACCTAACTTGGCCAAAAGCATCCTTGGGTGAAGGGCTTTCAAGTTTGTTCAAATGAAGGGCCATGTCCCTTTCAAAGGGGAGATAATCACAAAAATGCAAAAATAGGGTGGGGTCATTTAAAAATCTTCTTCTCAAGAACCACTGGACCAGAAGAGCTGAAATTTACCTGAAAGCTTCCTGACATATTGTAGATTCAGGTTTGTTCAAATCATGGCCCCCGGTGGTAGGATGGGGCCATAAGGGGGGATCAAAGTTTTACATACAAATATATAGGAAAAATGTTTAAAAATCTTCTTCTCAAGAACCACTGAGCCAGAAAAGCTGATTTTTACATGAATGTATGTTTCATTGTGTTGTACAGGTGTATGTTTCATTGTGTTGTATTGGTGTATGTTTCATTGTGCTGTACTGGTGTATGTTTCATTGTGTTGTACTGGTGTGTGTTTCATTGTGTTGTACTGGTGTATGTTTCATTGTGTTGTACTGGTGTTTGTTTCATTGTGTTGTACTGGTGTATATTTCATTGTGTTGTACTGGTGTATATTTCATTGTGTTTTTCCCCATATCACTATTTGTTGTTTGATGCATTCTCAGTGATTGACATTAGTCGACAATGCTATACGAAATCTGATGAATCAATGAATATTACTTCCGAAGCTATTAAAATTTACTATACACATATACATGTATTTGAAAACTTCGATTAGAAAGGCGTCGTGCACCTTTATGACAGTAATAATAATAATAATAACTAGACACAATATTATTGTAAACAACGAGGTTTTCCGTTTGATTCTGTATATGATTTGTTGATATTCTCAAATTGTATTATTTGTCATAGTTTTTGATACTGACAAATATTTCGTCTGGCTTTCAACATCAAACAAAATCCTGTTTAATACGGCCTATTTAAGAGGCCTCGAATTTCCAATTTTCATCCTATTATATAATATCGAATTATGTGAGTTTTTGCTTTTGCTCTTTGGTCGAACAAATTTGTAGGGATTGTAACTCTCGTAGCGATTTAAGAATCTTCGGTAGTTAGTTTTTCAGAGTTGTTTATTTTTAATATATCTCTATTATAGCTAATGGTCACAAAAAATACAAATAGATATTGAAAAGTATAAATAAGCATATAGTTAGGTGTAAGTAAATTAGTTCAAGAAGAGCTGTCAGCACTAAAAATTCTTTTAACAATCTCTGTCAAACACATTCCACTTTAACTTGATCAATTCCATTTGATCAAAACCCTTGTGTGGTTGTTAAGAAGCTACAAAACTCAGTGATTTCAAAGATGCCATATTGTTTGTTTTCATTAAATCGGTAAAATCAATGTTTTTTTGTTTTTTTTTTACAAAAATATGTTGTTAAGGTATATTTTTCTGTTTGTTTGAAAAAAAACAAAAAACAACTGCAAATACCATGACGTAATGAATTCAAATACCAATATTATTGTAATTACACAAATTTCTTTCAAAATTAGGCGAGAGAAATTCAACATTTCGCCGACTCATTTTTTTCCGCTTTCGAAAACAATTTTGAAAAAATCTCGATTTTTCATTTCCACCCATGTTTGGTTTTAAAATTATTTTTATCAAATTAAAATCAACAGAAAGTTTGACACTGCTAAGCCTTCTAGTGGAATTAAAAAACGTCTGTTTCACATGGTATATAAACCAAACTGGAGACTCAAGTCATGCTTGGTTTGATTGTCAAGATTATTCTGAAGATATTTTAAATCAACAGCATCCTAGCACTCAGAAATATCATAATTTATTTAAGCCCTACCTTTTTGATATAACATTTATCAGTTACTTGCACTGCATTTTCAACTAGGCATCATTAAAGAAAATTTAGTAAGGTATGTAGTCAGGCTTCTCTCACTAGAGGCCCATCTTATGCATATATCGATTAATCTCTTTGTATTTAGTTGTACATGTACGTATATTGTTATGTTAAGATCAGATTATCTAAGTTTTTTATGTGAACTACATATGCACCGTAGGATGTGTGAATTCAAGTATTTACATGATTCATCCTGCTGTATTTAGTTAAAGTGATACGAATTGTGTATTCTACTTCTTTTTACATGACGAAATTTTGGGATTATAGGATGGGTACTTTTTTCTTTTTTTTTGTTGAAAATATGATTCATTCTGCTCGTAAAAATAGCTAGTTCCGGCATACACAGTTTCAATTTCTATTTGTTTTTTGTTCTTATCCTATTTATATACTACCAGGATAACGTGTGGTACAGCTTGATACATGTAGCTAGCAATAATTACATTATATTATGTACATGATGGTAAGGCCCTTCAAACTAATGCGCTATGAAGAATGCGCAGGTGCTGTAAAGTATTAGCAAAGGTTTGATTATGGGACCAGTAATCTTTGTGTATTTAAAAACCTTCTCCATTTGTTAATTGGCGTGTCCAAGAAATTGAGACTGGTGTGTGATATTTCGTGAATCAATCTCAAATGTTTGTGACGAATTTGCTGTATCAACCAGTAACATGGATTGCAATGAAAAGGAAGAGATAAATGTGTGATCAAATTTTAACTAAATAATAACAATTATGTCTCTTCTTTCTTTCTTTTTTATTTCTTTGTTTTTATTTTTTTGGTCCTTTTACCCATTTCTTGGGGAAACAATCAACAACCAAACTTCTATTTCTGTCGTCTTATTCCATCCACCAGTTTCTATAGGAAGATGATGATTACAAGTTCGCAATTTAGTTAATGTGATCATTAAATCTCTAGGAAAGTTCAACAGATATATCCCGTGGGGATCCGGGGTTACAATAGGTCCTCAGTACTCCTTGCTTGTCACCAAAGGTGACTAAATGGGGCGGTCCTTCGGATGAGACCGCAAAAACCCGTGTCACGGCAGGTGTGACACGATAAAGATAAAGATCCCTCCCTGCTCAAAGGCCATAAACGCCGATCATAGGCCTAGATTTTGCAGCCTTTCACCGGCAGTGGTGACGTCTCCACATGGGTGAAATATTCTCAAGAGGGACGTTAAACAATATTCAATCAATATAAATCAACATATATTTGTTTTTAAAATCCTATAGGTAATACATTTACGTGAGTTGTTGATAACATTATTTTGTTTTCTTTACGTGATTTCAGGAAGGCGACGTTTTGGCGAATACAACACATGGAAAACACCTATTTCAGGTAATTATACCTATTGATTATATGACATATTTAATATCACTGATATCCTATGAACTGAATGTCTCAGATAGATACGTGTAGATAGATAGATAAATAAAAATGTATGATACATTTACATTGACAAATTTTATCCTCCCTCTCCCTCTGTGTGTGTGTTCATACAACATGTTTTATTGACCGACAATAGTGAGTGCCGAAGCGCGGGAACATTGGTTAATACTGCTGGCTTTCGGTCCCCAAAGTTCCTAGTCACATTAAATGTGGTGCAATTGTCCCTGTCAACATAATTCAGCTAAATAGCAAACTTTTAAAGATACTAAAGAGATTTCCTATGAACGAAAACACCAGGGGGGGGGGGGGAAGCACACCTATAAACACATATTTTAACAAATAAGCAGAAAACTTACAAAAACTCGACAAATACAATGACTACAATTCTACGTATTACAAGACACGTCCTCTCGGCTTAGAGCTCGCGGGCACGAGAGAAAGAGAGAGAGATAACAGCACTTACATACAGAGTACTCAGAACCCCATCGGAAATCTCAAAATTCCACCCCAATCACTACAATACAAAGGTTAAAATGACGTATATCTCAAACGGATACTCCGTCCATTAAACACTGGTATATGCATGTAACAGGGCAACCGAAAATCTAAAATGATCTGTAATACTTTGAGATAAGTGTAGCTTCTCTAATCCTTCTTTGTTTCTGAAATTGAAGGTATATCAGATTACTTTTGGCTTTTTCACATCGGTGTATTGAATGGAGCGTGTTAGCCGGCCGGTGTGAAAAGAGTCAGGGCGATAGACATTTCTTATATTTACATGTTTATTTTAGTTATTTTGATTTTATTTCATAGGTGGTAGTTAGAATACCCATAGATTAGATCAAGTGAATTCATTACACAGTGATTAGGATATATCAGGAGCTGAATTGTATCACTGCTCAATAAACTCGTTGAGATTATCTCGGGAAATCCCATCGAGATTGCGTTTGTTTGCTTGTCAGGTGTGTGTGTGTGGACACTAAATTACATCCAGACTGAATAACTGTTTATATTGGGGATTAAAATAAATCAATGTACAGCTTTAGAATGATAACCCTCGCACTCCCTTGTAATATAATGTGCTGTGACGTCGCGCACGCTATTGGTGTCAAAGCTTACGTTAAATCTGAGATGCAAAGAAAAGAAAAACCTGATATAGCAGAGATTTGATAGTTGAGGCTAATATAGTATTAAAAAAATTCTGAGATATTAAATCTAAGTACTGGCTAAACTGGATTAGTATATATATGTATTTCATCTGTGATCATGTATTAGTAATTTGTCATGCAATGCTTGTAAATTAATTTTAAATGGCTACAATAAAAAGGAATACCTCATGCATAGCTCTAATCCTTGGACGAATTTGGCTCCACTTGTTTGGCACGCTGTTTTTGGCTATATTTAGATCTAAAACTTCCTAGTTATTTCGGATTTCAAACATTTCGGTTGAGCATCACTGAAGAGACATTATTTGTCGAAATGCGCATCTTGTGCATCAAACTTGGTACCCTATAAGTTTTACATTAGAATTATGTGTTTTTTGTACATATGCGCGCGCAATTAACAACTACCACGTTACCTGCCGTTACATTGATATATCACTTTCAAATGCAGTTTCTTAATACAGGACAATAAAACACTAAATATAAGCATGCTACGATGCTTTATATATGACTTAATGTTTACACGCATGACTGCGCAAAAACTGAACTTTACTATCCATAATTCAGTGCGTGTATCTAATACTATACATGATGGATGTGTAGATATAGCACACGAAACTCTTACACTGTGAATATGTCAAATGAATATCGTCCGAGATTACAAATTCGTTCTGCATTTTGTTTTCTGAATGCATAAACATACACAATAACATACATTTTTTTTTTCTATTTAAGATTCAATTACAAGGGTTATCATGGCAACCTTTTGACAGGGAAAAAAAAAGGGGGGGGGGGCTTTTGACAATGGTTGGTATCTGCTATTTCTATATTCAGAGGAAGCCGTTTTTGGTGACTGTCCTCCACCCACTATATCTCATTGTAAATTAATTTGAAATGGTCACACCCCACTATGTATCATTGTAGTATAGTGAATGAGAAGAATGTAAGATATAAAGAGACGACATTCAGTGAAGAATAACTCCCACCCAATATAATCGAAGAACATGAAATGAGCCCCAAATCTTCCTTTTTTTATTTGCTTGTCAATAATTTAAGACGAATCCATTTTCAACTTCCCCTCCGGCTCGAAAAGCGATGTTTCGTGCGAGCATTGAATAAAACATGGTCCACACACACAACACAGTCTCCGGACTTGAATGACGCTCCCCGCTTGTTGTTTTCTTTTCCATCGCCCCCGTTCACGCTGTTATCGTTCTTTACGAAGAAGACAGCATTGTTCATGGTATTCGTCTAAATTACATTTTGGTGTAAGACAATTCTAATGAATAACATATATCTGAGTCAAAGATTTGAATGGAAGGTAATTCTTTCTGTAAACTGATTCAATTTTGTAAAATACAAACTTTTATAAAATCAAATTTATTAGGGTATTTTGTTTTTATATGTTTCAAGCAACTGAATTATTTAGCATTTCAATTGGTTAGTGTTAATGTGTATTTCCTAGACAATGTCAGTTTGCTTATTTTAAGAAAGTGGTCCATAATTGTTGTCAAATTATAAGCCAAAATGGTAAAATTATGCAACATGTTATATTTAAATGATCTTTTCTAAAGTACCAATTCGTCAATTTGTCATTTGAGCGTTGACAAATTGGTACTTTAGAAAAGATCATTTAAATATAACATATTCCATAATGGTACATCATATCAGGTTGATTGATGCATATGATTCGATAACGAGAATTTAAAAAAAAAAATATTGCTGCATGGTTTATGGTGCTTTGTCAAAGGTTTTTGATCATGCTTGGCAGAGGGGACTTGATCTGTATTATGATTCTATCTACCCCCACCCCAGACAAAAATCTACATTTGCTGTTGAGCATTCGTACCTGGAATTGGACATTGATGTCGGGATCCACTGCCATTTGCAGAGTTTTGTGTTTTTTGTTTGTGTTTCTTGCATTCTTTACTCTTTGTTCGTTGCATTTTTTCGTTTTCTTTTTTTATTCTTTACTTATTCGTATCCGATCAGTACCTGTCAATGTGCGTGTTACTGTACCTCTTTAATAATCTTAAGTAAATATGATATTTATCAATTTCAAGTGAATACAGTGATCTTGACCTCTGACTTAAGAACATAAAATTGGTGTTACTTAAGAATCAAGTCTAATAGAGGTATGGGATTTTCAAAAATGATAAAAAGGATTATGAGATCTACAATTCATGGGCAGACGACTCCAGTGACCTTGACCTCTGACCTTGCACATACAAACTCATATAATTTTAGAACTGGAATTGATAGAGAAATTGGATTTTCAGAAAGGATAAGAGGATGATAAGATCTAGAAATTAATATCAAGGCCAAGAGACTCCAGTATTCTTAACCTCTGACCTTAGAACATAAACTTGATATTACTTAAGAACTATGTCTGATAAAGATATGGAATCTTCAGAAATAATAAAAGGTTGATGTGATCTATGAATTGGTTTCAAAGTCAAGTGACTTGAGTGACATTAACCTCTGACCTTAACCATACGTTTGGTTTAACTTGGTCTGATAGAGACTTGGATCTTTAGCAAGGATAAAATGGTGCAGTGACCTACGAAGTAGTACCCCAGTGATCTTCACCTTTGACCTTGATTATAAAACCTGTATGACTTTAGAACCCAGGCTGATAGAAACACGAGATTATCAACATGATAAGAGAACAAACTAGGATCAAGGTTAAAGGACACATCTCATGTTTTCAAAGTATACACAATTACATGCATTTTGTCTTGTTTATGCCTATAGTAATTAATTCTAATAGTTCGTTCGCCGAAATTTTACGATAATTAACCACAATACAGACTTAAAGCTAAGCCCCGATTTCTCAAAAGTCTAGTTAATTCGGTAGGTAGTCACGTGGTACAGTGACGTCACTGACGTGCGCCCTTCGGATTGTGGAAGTATTGCGAGATATTAAAAAATCAGCTTTTATGGGCCTAATTTATTCACCATGGGCAACATTTAAATCGATATTGACAAATTTTCCAAGTGTTATATGTTTTCGCCACCAGTGCATACAAATAACGATGTAAATACCCATATATAGCGAGGAAAGGGAGTATGAAATCGGCAATATTGCGAGTAAATGATGTTTATATGGGTCGCTGTCTACAAACTGTTTGGTAATGTTATTCCTTTATACATCTGTAATTGACGCTGTTTTTCTTAAATAAGCAGTACAATCATTAGTTTTGGATTAGACACATTATAATACGTTACATTGTTGACAATTAGGCCCTATAAGCCAAGCTACATATATTGTCACAGGTGCATTTCGGAAAGAAAGAAAAAGAAAAAAAGAAACCACACAAATCAATAAGAATAATCAAATTTAAAGTGGAAATCACATTATTTTATTTTGATAAAGCAATCTTATTATTATTATTGAATTGTGATCAGCACGTCGTCAGGAAGTGGGAGCACGGCGTTATACTGACGCACTCTTAAAAGATTTTACGAGTTCAATGAAGGAATAATTTTATAATTCAATTTAAAGTTAGGAAATACAATGACGTTGCGCACGCTGTTGGTGTCAAAACGTATTTCATAGCATTACGGTAGCATTTACGCTGTTTTATATGAATAAAAACACTTTACTATACGACAGTTGCATATCATTTTGACGACAATTTTACATTCTACCCATTCGATATCAATACATCTGATTAAAATGCGAATTATTAAAATGTATTAGCTTGGATATACTGATATTTACGTAAATATTGCATGTAGACAGGTAACGACGGTGTCGCATACACTTTACCAAAATGTCAATAGCTTTCTTAAAACTATAGTGATACAAACATTAAATTTTGCTGAATAATTAAGTTGGTGATGTTGATAATATAAGTTATTAAAATTATGATATTACTTAATATGTACGCTGTGGACGCTGATTCACAATACTAGAATGGAGGTGTAGATAAGCCTTAACGTTAGGAAAATAGACCATGTCCATGACACATTTTGTAAGTACATTTGGATATTTGAGAGAATTCTGAATTATTCATTCCAATTTGAATTAATATTTAGATAAGTGATTTTAATATGAAAATAATTATACTTAAGAAACGGTGAATATTGTATTATAGGTGTTTGATATGTGGATTATTCATTGCAGTTATGCTCATTAGATTATGTTTCACAACGTCTTAAGTCACAATTTGAAAATGTTTGTTAACAGAGTTGTTTGGTTATATTGAGTTAACGGTCTTTGTTAAAGTAAAACAATTTTAGAAATAGGTTTTTATAATATTTTAGAATATATTTTTGAACAAAATTTGAACATGACATGTAGTTTATTGTAAAAGTTAAAATAGTATCGAATGTATAGCTGTGTCACAATGATAATTTGACGTTCAAAACGTCACAGATAATTAAGATATTTATTGAATCAAAGTAATTTAAGAATGCATTTTTAGAAATGTGCACCTTTTGAATATCATTTACGGAATGTGCAAATTTTTAGAAATGTGCACCTTTTGAATATCATTTACGGAATGTGCAAATCAAAATTTCATCATAAAAAAAAAAGTTGAGTTAATTCTGTTAAAATTTGTTTGTTTTTGAGACAATCTACGGAGCCAACACTGAATGTCACACCTTGCCGTAGTCGTATTACGTTAATTGAAATTGAATAACTGTTCAAAATCAATCATCGATATAGATTGATATTAAGAAAAATTAAGAAATTTTATGATTTTTAATGAATGTGCATCTCTTGAAAAAGTGTTTTCTTTAATTTAAGATATATGCGGTCTAATAATTACAAAATCCCAACAAAAAATGAATGTCAACACGTTTTGTCACAGACATAAAAACATGACCGTTTTGACGCTACGATGAACATGTGCTTGTAATTACATCTCAATACCCGTATATCAAAAGAAATATCGGATTTATAACTACACAATGCAGCATTGCTGTAATAGAGTTAATACAATTATACAACATAATGATATTTAACATTGAATTGAAAAATGTATTTGTATTTAGATAAACTCAGAGTTTTATAATGCATTGGCTATGTATACAAGTACATTTTCGTGTTACATTTTCATATTACAAGAGACACAATCACATGCACATTGACAGCTTCTGATCAGATACGATTGAGTAAAGAGTAAAGAATAATTAAGGGAGAGGGGGATGCAACAAACAAAATAATGAAGAATGTAGGCAAAGAGAAAACCATTAAAACACACACACACACACACACACACAACTCTGCAAATGACAGTGGTTCCAAATACCATTGCCCAATTCCAGGTACAAGTGCTCAACAAGAAATGTATTTTTTTGTCTTAGAAGGGGACTTCAAATAAAATTATACATACATGTAACTTTGACACATTCTAGCAATACCATTGACATGTAAGAAAATAAAAAGAGGACCTAATACATATCCTTTGAGGGATTCTAACATGTAAATTTGAATTAAACATGTGTTTCTATGCAATATACCATTTCATTTCTGTTTAGATAACTTTAGAACAGTTTTAGCAATTTATCGCTAACTCTAAATTTGTATCTAAATAAGAAGCCCCTTATGCCATGCATGATTAAATGCCTTTGGCAAATCACCATAACCCATGTACATGAAGCAATGTTTCCTTTTAGCTTTCGAATTCAAATAAACGGTTACTTTTATTTATACAGTGCATCTAATTTACTTTTTAGATATTTTAATTGTATATCTTTTAGTCGACATTTTACGAAAATCCCTAATGATATTGACCATCGCTAAAGTCTTTTGGGAAGCATATTGTATTTACTATACGCAATTCAAAGTTTTCGGGTAAACCCAACTTCAACATCTTAAAAAAATCCTTTATTTCATGAATATCGTAATATTAAAGAACGCATATATATCTATTTCATTAAACTATAACAATTTAGCAGCACATATTTGTTTCTTTTTTTTTAAAACTTTTTATTTTGATAACATGTACCTCTTTATAGCAATAATAACAAATTTCATTGATTATTATCTTCAATTGCATGTGTTTGCTTCATTCTATATTTATTCAAAAGCTTCTGCATGAGAAGAAAAAGATTCCGATCGATGAAATCCGGAAACAGGAGGGAGGAAATTCTATACTGACTTTGTACATAGGGGAAAATTATATGCTGGGGCGCTTTTACACCCTATGGGGGAAGATCTATCCCAGGGCCGTTTTTTCCGGGAGGGGGGTCTATGCTACAACACCGGCACGTAGCATCGTTTTTCAAAGGGGAGGGGGAGGGGAGCCGAAGAAGATTCGTATAAAGTTCTTTAAATGCAAACCAAAAATATGGGAGGGGGGGGGGGGTGTTAGGGTCCTCATGTTAGGTTGTTAGGGTCCTCATAAGCTAAAACTGCCTCATATTTCCCCAGGCTTTAATTAAGTGGGGGTGGGGATTTATCCTTCACTACATGTCTTCACATCATAGCTTAGGCCTACATTCTTCTCATTCACTATACTACAATGACATATAGTGGGAAGGGGAGGGGGGGGGAGCAGTCACCCAAAACATCTTCATTTGAATATAGAAATAACAGATATTGATCATTGTCAAAAAAAGTCCCCCCTTTTTTTTCTCCGTGCCTGCATTGCCAAACAATCCTTTAGAATCCAAGGTTAACTAGAAAAATATATGTAATTGTGTCTGTTTTATCAATGTTATAGATGTATTCTAAAAACGAAATGCAGAACGAAATTGTGATTTTGGAGGATATATGCATGTATTCATCTCACAATTTTACAGTGTAAGCGTTTGTGTTCACTTCAGCGATGTGTTGTTTACAGATATATACATGTACAAACCCATCATGCATAGTAATAGAGGCAAGCACTGAATTATGGATAGTCAATTTCACTTAGTCCGCATGCATGTATATAAGAATTAATTCTTACCCAAATCCTTGTAGCATGCTTATGTTCAATATTTTATTTTTCTAAATTTACAGAAATTGTATATAGAAATAATATCTCAGTGTAACGGCGGTTGACGTGCTAGTTAATCGCGCATACATATGTACCAAATTACATAATTCTAACTATTTCTTTTTATTGTAATCATTTCAGATTAATTTACAATTACTGCATGACAAGTTACTGAAAATCACAAGATGAATGAAAACATTTTGAAGAGTTCATTGTGGACTTCTCTTTTAAAATATTATGATAATATATTCCTGTTGGTTTAAAACAGAAAAGTTATGAAGATCACGGAGGAAATATAGATTAATCCTGATTAAGGTATTCAATGTATAATGACCATATTTCATATCTAAGAAATGGATGGTGGAATATTTGTAATCTTGGTATCATTTTGAAGGATCCTTCAAATAAAAATAATCCACCATAGGAATTTTCAAAATTTTGTTTACTGCCTGATTTATTTCACCTAGAATTTAACATTGAAGTATATGGGAAAAGCATGTTTTATTACAATATTTTAAAACCAAATTATATTTTCATAATTATCTCTTGGTAGAAAGTTACAGATACTTTCTTTTTATGAAAATATCAAATAAAATTAATCATTGACCATACACATTTTTAGAAAATTAGATTTTTCTTATTTTTACAAAGGGCAGAAAACTCTTCCAAAATGTCTTAAGTGCAAAAAGGTCAGCTTCTAATCATTTACCAGTCATGTGAATTTCATGTGCTTCACTTTCATCATTATTTAATAATAAACTTTTATGTTGATCTAAATCCTTCAAAATTGTTCATTATCCTTACATTATACATGGAATACCTTAAGTCGCAAGTTTAGTTTAGCCATTTTAATTAACCTAAGTATAATGTCTCAGGAAAAATATCTAATTCGTTTATTCTGCGTTCGCTTCAACTGTCATATCCCTGTCATATCAATTTTATATTTTTTTTCATCAAGACTTCTTATAATGTAAATTAGATTATGTCGATGTTAAGACACTGCGTTTTTAACGTCATTTTGACGTTACCAAAATTGACACCAATATTCTATTACTTATATAATTAAAAGTTCAATTATTTTGTATCATTACAATTTTTGAAAATCTACCAGTTGGTAGAAGTTACATTGTATATGTTGTTACAAGGTGAAGGTCAGTTGATACGAGTGTGTATTGAATTTGAAGACCAAAACAGAATGTATACTGAAGGCCTACCAGTGCTTATAGCTTCAATATATCCATTTTCTCGCAATTTATCAGGGTCTCTGTCCAAGCTGTTTTTGAAAAGGTGACTGGATGTTTGTTTTTAAGGGAAAGTTCTTGCTCCAACAAAAAATTATCCATGTCCTTCTTCTCGTACCTTCCTTCGAAAAATTGAAAAATACTCAGTCTAAATCCTTTCTACCGACAACTAGTACATCTGGTCAGGCTAATAGATGTTTTCAAACCTGAGGGCACATATGACGTCACACATAAAGGCGCGTAAAATAGCGAAAGTAAAGATGCATAACGCAAGATTTGAATTTCATCGCTTTCAAACTCAAAAACTACGCAATTTTTTTCATTTAAAACATAACTAAAGTAGCTTTAGACAAGAAAAGAATTAGTTTTGCTCAAGAAATTTAAAAAGTTTATAAACATGCGTTGTGTCCTTTAAATGACACTAGTTTTACTGAAGGAAAATGGAATTTTTTGAAAAATTTCAATATTAAGTCTTTCTGATCTAGATTTTTCAAATGACTTTAAAATTGACATGACTTTTGTCAAGGGAGGAAAACAGTACCTGTAGTACTCAGAAAAATACGGTTTTATATAGTCAGCACTTTCTTTGGGAGATTATACTGGTATCTTGTTCATTTTGTAATGATAATTCAAAAATGGTAAAGCATGGTGAAATAGTCCATTGATTGTGTATTCAATCTCAAAGAAGAAACATGTATTTAAAAATGCAGTTTCAAAAATTCCAAAATTTAATTCAGATAATGCCTTGTAAATGAGCATTTGTTTTTCTCTCAATAGAATAGAGGGACATGAAACTCATATCCATACACTGCCCCCCCCCCCCCCCCCCCCCCCCCGAGCTTATAGGGAATAATTCAGAACTTTGAGAATGATCACCTTGTTAAATGGAGAATGACATTAGAGTCTGTGGTCTTTCCATTTCGAAATATCCAGATCATTTTAGCATGCTGTGACACTCCAAACTTTACTATCAAAGTCAGAAGAAACGTAGATGTTAATTTTCTTATTAAAGGTCAAGATAATAAACCCTGTATTTCTTTTATGATCCAATTGCCTAAAAAGTAGGCTTTTATTGTGTGCCGATATGTATTGAATGGACAAAGGAATATCAAATTTATTTACTGCTTTTCAAAAGATAGTTCAAATGAGCCATTTATCATGTGTCCAAAAGGATTATCTCCCTCGCGCATAGCTCTTATCCTCAAACGAATTTGACTCCACTTTTTTGGCACACTGTTTTTGCCTATAATTATTAGATTTGTTATAGGATAAAACTGGGAAAACAAGAGAGAGAGAGAGAGAGAGAGAGAGAGAGAGAGAATGGTAGGGAATCGTATATCTATGGAAAAGGAAAAGCGAATTATTTTCGCTTGAAAATTAGTAGGGTAGGACATTTAAAATTCCTACACGATGTCTTACAATTCTTTGTGGTTCTGAAAAAAATATTATGCTTTTGTTCTACCGGTGACGAAAGAAAATACTTTCAATTTTTCTTATGAGAAAATGATGTTTTAATATACTTGGGATTTACCTAATTAAATTACAAACCCTTTTAATGCAAGTTTCCAAAACTTATGTTAGCGTTTAAGAGGGATTGATACACCAAAGGACTATGACATGGATGGACGTGGGTGATATATGTAACAAGATCCTGAAATTGAAAACTTTCAAATTTTCTTTATTTTGTCAACATTTTTAGTTTTAGTAAAGAGTACTCTGCAAAAAACATTAGAACCTCTGCTGGAATCGAACCCACAATCTATGTATCAACAGTTGACACGCTAACCTATTGACCTACTCATCTACTCAATTGAATATAAAAAAAATAGACAAATGTTGCTGACATTTACACGTATATTTACATCAATGTTATAAAACGAGGTTAGTCTTGATAACAATGTAGTATGCCTCCCTAATTCCGGGATCCATGGAGGTGAAACTTTCGGAAACCAGCAGATTTTGTATATGACAAGTACAAATGAAATGATGAATCTAGTACGTAATAGTTGATGACCTTTAGAAGGAATTTGCTCTTGTAGGTATTTTTTTTCACTGGAAAAAAAGGCGGATCCATTTTCTGCACCAACTGGGTTTTGTTTTATTACCTTAAGTACTGCAAATTTAATCCTGAGAATTTTATGAAGTGGTAACTGGTTCACTTCTCCTTTTCCTCAGATGCTAACTATGTTGTATTTTCTTCAATGATTAAAGAAGCTGTTTTGAAGGTTTTTTCCCTATTACACAATCGCGGGGGGGGGGGGGGTTAAATTGTACCCATGAATGCGTCAGTCACGTGGAACTGTGTTTATCATAATAATGTAAAGGCCGGCAGCTAATGTTTCGTCTTACTGGTATATACTCAGTCATGTATTATATCCTTGTCCAGTTATCTGAAATCTATATAGCGATTTACACGTCAGTTATCTGAAATCTATATAGCGATTTACACGTCAGTTATCTGAAATCTATATAGCGATTTACACGTCAGTTATCTGAAATCTATATAGCGATTTACACGTCAGTTATCTGAAATCTATATAGTGATTTACACGTCAGTTATCTGAAATCTATATAGCGATTTACACGTGAGTTCTCGTGATACAACAGGTCATTCTAAGATCAATCAAATCAAACACCAAGGAGGAGGTAATACCGTGTTATATAGCTTTCTTAAAAACGTTTCTACCGGGGGCGGATCAAGGAATTACTGTTACGGGGGTGCCACTGTATGAGGCAGGGGGTCTGGGGGCCGCCTTGAGGCCCCCAGTGGGTTGAGGGGGAAGCCTTGGTGGGGTCCAGTTGGCGAAGCTTCTGGATTTTACAGATACTATAGGGCCTGAAAAATGTCTGAGGCTCATATTTAGTTATTTGTACAATATTTTATCATTTTTAATAAGGTGAAATTAATAAAATGAAGCATATGTTAAGGGTTTGGGGGGAAAACTATGTTCTCATATTCAAGTAATCAAAAGATCTTTGTTATTTATTTCTCTGGGAGTGGAAAAAAAAATGTTGCTTCTTTTATCGTTCAGTACATTTTTCTACACAAGATACCAACATTTACATAAAATTTGAAAATGTTAGGGGGGGGGGGGGATTTTGAAATTTTTTTGGAAATATTTTTACGAAATGCTTCATTCAAGTGAGTTTGTTATATAGGGTCCCAGAAGCATATTTAGAACATGTCTTAGTAATGCTTATGAATAATCAGAATGTTATAAAACAATTTTAAAACGCAATGAAACTTTTTTTTTTTTCCTTTTGAAGAATCGTAAAGCGGCATCAAAACTTTAGTTCAAAACAGAACAGAAACATTAATCAGAGTCGCTAATTTTTTATTTAAAACCTATGTAGATGCATTTGATAGAATCTGCTAAGCTTTAAAGTTCCCCATGTTAGTCTGATGAGGATACTAATTCAAACCTCTGATCCTTCAGTCTGGGGGAAGCTGTGTAGTATTTCTCTTCCGTCATTTCTTATTATTAAAATTACTATATATAACATGTGAATAACCTTGTATTACCGTATCATTATATATTTACAGACCAGTTCTCCTCCCTGTCTGATGACGAGGTGTGGGTGTTATTCTGTTTTCTGTGTTCTGACTCCGGTACCCCCAACTTTACTGATACAGACTGTCTGGACATTCTTAATAAGATACGAGAGATGTACCGTGAGGACCGTGTAACAAGTGAGAAGGCACAGCGGACTCTGGACAGACTGAACTCACGTGGATTTATTTGGAATCAGGACGGAGTGGACATCACTGAGGACGCCAAGGATGAGACCGTGTACCGTGTTACAGGACGTGTTATAGAACGTGTTACAGGACTTAGTGATCGTCTCCCTGTTTCACTGCTCCATCTGTTACCCAGTTATACTACAGCAGTGAGGTATCTGAGATCACACAGATACACCAGGGAGTCTGGAGAGAAATGTCTCATTAGTGTCAACTCGTCATGTGATTCCTTACTCATACGCCGTCTACAGATGAACATACTGACCCACGTCACCATGGAGGACACGACTATCTGTGATGAAGTGTCACAGTACTGTAAGTATGAAGTAAATGAACCGTGTACTGATCTACACCCAGCAGTCTATATACACCCATGTCAATTCTACTTTATTTTAGCGATGTTAACTGTAGATCTTTTAGTGATTGATTTCAGATCAATGAGCTATAAATAATTATGATGATCTGTAATATTGTCTAACTTGCAGTATAAATAATTATAATGATCTGTAATATTGTCTAACTCTCAGTATAAATAATTATGATGATCTGTAATGTTGTCTAACTCGCAGTATAAATAATTATGATGATCTGTAATATTGTCTAACACACAGTATAAATAATTATGATGATCTGTAATATTGTCTAACTCTCAGTATAAATAATTATGATGATTTGTAATATTGTCTAACTCGCAGTATAAACAATTCTGATGATCTGTAATATTGTCTAACACACAGTATAAATAATTATGATGATCTGTAATATTGTCTAACTCTCAGTATAAATAATTATGATGATCTGTAATATTGTTTAACTCGCAGTATAAATAATTATGATGATCTGTGATATTGTTTAACTCGTAGTATAAATAATTATGATGATCTGTAATATTGTCTAACTCGCAGTATAAATAATTATGATGATCTGTAATATTGTCTAACTCGCAGTATAAATAATTATGATGATCTGTAATATTGTCTAACTCGCAGTATAAACAATTCTGATGATCTGTAATATTGTCTAACACACAGTATAAATAATTATGATGATCTGTAATATTGTCTAACTGTCAGTATAAATAATTATGATGATCTGTAATGTTGTCTAACTCTCAGTATAAATAATTATGATGATCTGTAATATTGTCTAACTCTCAGTATAAATAATTATGATGATCTGTAATGTTAATTGTCTAACTCGCAGTATAAATAATTATGATGATCTGTAATATTGTTTAACTCACAGTATAAACAATTATGGTGATCTGTAATATTGTTTAACTCACAGTATAAACAATTATGATGATCTGTAATGTTGTCTAACTTGCAGTATAAATAATTATAATGATCTGTAATATTGTCTAACTGTCAGTATAAATAATTATAATGATCTGTAATATTGTCTAACTGTCAGTATAAATAATTATGATGATTTGTAATATTGTCTAACTCGCAGTATAAACAATTCTGATGATCTGTAATATTGTCTAACTCTCAGTATAAATAATTATGATGATCTGCAATATTGTCTAACTCGCAGTATAAACAAAGACATGTACATAAAGTCTGTACAACCACACACATTGACTGACACTGTGTATGTAGATATGACGTCACGTGATAGAAGACAGGACAGTGATTCCCGATACTTTTATTGTAATTGATCATTTCAAATCTGTTAAATATTTTATATGTGTCATTAATGGAAACTTTATATCATTCAGTGAACATCCCTCTAAGCAAAGTACGTATGAGTGATGATGCACGAGGGGCGCTTTTAGAGGAATTGCACCGGACTGGGGAGCGTGTACAATACAGAGGCGGATCACAGGGCAGTGTACAACACGTCAAGTGGCTCTGGATATACGGGAGACCTGACATCGTGAGATCCTGTATAGGTCTCCACCCACACTGGGATATTTACATCATCAACAACACGGCTTACAGAAAACACAGTAAGTCAAAAGTAATATTAATGTAAAGAGATCTGTATAGGTCTCCTCCCACACTGGGATATTTACATCATCAACAACACGGCTTACAGAAAACACAGTAAGTCAAAAGTAATATTAATGTAAAGAGATCTGTATAGGTCTCCTCCCACACTGGGATATTTACATCATCAACAACACAGCTTACAGAAAACACAGTAAGTCAAAAGTAATATTAATGTAAAGAGATCTGTATAGGTCTCCTCCCACACTGGGATATTTACATCATCAACAACACAGCTTACAGAAAACACAGTAAGTCAAAAGTAATATTAATGTAAAGAGATCTGTATAGGTCTCCTCCCACACAGTGATATTTACATCATCAACAACACGGCTTACAGAAAACACAGTAAGTCAAAAGTATCATTAATGTAAAGAGATCTGTATAGGTCTCCTCCCACACAGTGATATTTACATCATCAACAACACGGCTTACAGAAAACGCAGTAAGTCAAAAGTATCATTAATGTAA